>NC_081784.1:811005-826005 GCF_963082965.1 Carassius carassius
CACACATATATATATATATATATATATTTTAATGGTTTGTTTTAATTTAACTACAACAACAATGGTTGATAGTTGATAGTTTTATCCTGCAGTCGTGATGCTAGTGTGGTTTAGTGCAGGCTCTTTGTGTGTTTTGCAGTAGTTTTTGTAAAGGTCAGAATCACACACACACTTCAGTAGCTCTATCAGTCTTCCGTCATGAGATGCACACACACACACACAGCTTTAGTCTCAGTTTGCCGTGTGTTCTTCTGCAGACTGCTTCAGTGTTTTGTCGTGATTCGGACGGTTTAGTGTTTTCCTGCAGACTCAGACGGCTCTAGAGGGCTGTAGATGAAATCAGTCCATCATCATCACGGCGATCAGGGCTTTGGGGAAATCAGACTCCAGCCACGATATCAGCAGCACAAGATCTGAATCTTTATTGAGTTCTCTAACTATGCCAATAAACATCTGAAGCTAATGTGTCTCTGAGAGATTTAATAATGATTTTATGGCCCGAGGTTCACTACAGACGTCTAGGGATCACTACAGAGTGTACTTGACTGTTTAACTGGATTGTGTGAGAATAACATTTCAGTTTTAGATTTAGTTACCTCAAGTTACCTTTAGTTACCTCAAAAAATACTTTTTTATATTTATTTTCAATGTTTATTTTATTTCACAAAAATTTAATTATAATATAAAATGTTTTTTTTTTAATTTCTATATCGTTTTTATTACATTTTTATATTGGTTTTTAGCTTTAGTTTAATGCATCAAGTTAAGCTAAATGAAAATGAGAAATGTTGCTAAAATAAAATGCATTTTACATTTTTGGTTTTATTTCATTTGATTAATAAGTCTTTTTTTAATGTCTATATAGATTTTATTCATTTTTATTTAAGATTTAGGTTTAGTTATTTTATTACATGAAGTTAAATTAAATTAAAATTAGACATTAAAATTAATCTTTTTTTTTTTTTTTTCGTTTTTACATTTTGTGTAACTTTTTTTATGGTTTTAGTTGAGCTATAATATAAAATGCATGGGGTTTAGTCGAAAATGATGGGATTTTTTATTTATTTATTTTCATCAATCTTTATTTCTCCGGTGTTTACATGAGACTCTCTGTTTGCCTGATTTCATGATCTTGTGTATCTGCTTTTTTTTTTCTTCTCTAGAAGTTAGTATTTATTTTGTTTTTAAAACAAAAGCTCAAGTAAATGAATACTTTTATTCATCAAGGATGCGTTAAATTGATCAAAAGTGACATTAAAGACATTTTTGATGTCACAAAAGATTTCTATTTTCAAATAAATGCTGTTCTTTTAAACTTTTTATTCATCTGTGAATCCTAAAAAATAAAATGCATCACGGTTTCCACAAAGATATTGTGCAGCACAACTGTGTTCAACATTGATAATAATCAGAAATGTTGCCAACTTTATCAAGAGTGTTAAATAGAAATGTGAGACCCGTTTAAAGTCCATCAGAGCATTTTGTCCTGCAGCTTTTTATTTTATTTAAAATAATATAAACATACAGCACAAATACTATTTAATATATAAAATATAGTTTTTTTGTACGTTATTTATTGATGCATATTTTTATTTTATAAAATTAAAATAGTTCATAATGTATTTTATAAAATTCTCTCTATATACATAATAGGATTAGCATACATATATATATACACTCAGTTTTTTAAATATAGATTATATATATATATTTTATTTTATATTTTGAAATTTTATTTTAATTGTATTAATTATATTTTAAAATATCTCCAATTTAAAATAAAATAAAACAAACAACTATTAAATAATGTATTATTATAGTCTTAGTTTATGTATTATATTTTTATTATACATTTTTATAAAATATGTAAAAAAAAAAATTACTTATTGCTATTAAGTAAAAATTACATTTTTGTTAATTTTATAAATCTATCTGTCTACTGTTTTTATGTATGTATGTATATGCACACACACACACACACACACACACACACACACAATATATACTAAAACTTTAAATAAAAAATTTAAGATGTTTTATTTAATATATGTTTGTCATATGTTATAAAATATTAAATAATAAATAATGATGACCTGTCCTTCCCTCTAATATCCTCCGAGCCGTCTAACCCAGTTCACTCTTGTTGTCTGTCTGTTTTCTCCAGCTCAATCCGGATCAGTCGGAAAGGATGGCACATGCTTCTCAACTTCTGCTTCCACACAGCGCTGACGTTCGCAGTGTTCGCCGGAGGCATCAACCGAATCAAGTACCCCATCATCTGTCAGGCTGTGAGTCTCTCATCCGCGCTCACATTCTGTCTTTCAATGCATTAATTCGATTATTCATGTATAATTCGTTGTGCATGTGCATGTTTTTTTTATTTCCTCATGCATACAGTGTCTGACCTTAATGTAACTGCTGTATAGACTTGATTGAATTTATATAGAGCATCATACAGTATATTTGCACTTAAGATGCTCTAATGCCTTCAGGGGCTTTCAGTGTCGCTTTTGTCAAAACGTGTGTGTTTGAGAGGCTCTGTTCTCGTGAGCATCACCACAAAGCGGGTTTGTTTGTCAGTATAATGTCTTTTATTCAGCGCTGAAGCCTGCAGGATTCACATGAACCCAGTTCAGATCTGGTGACTGAATGAGAGCCGCAGAAGCCAAATATTAAATATAGTACTTTTACTTTTTAATTCTACATCCTTAAGTGCGCATAACCATTTTATAACATTATATAATGTGCTTTTGAGCGTGCAAACAAGTTGCAAATTATAGCCATCTATCAGTTATATACCTTAACATTAAAAAAAAAAACTTTATTTAATTTTCTAAATCATATATTATTTATTATTTGATACTGTTGTACAAATCGCCCGGCGGGAATATATTTGACAACCCTGACTTTAAATATTGCATGTCTTATAATGTTTAGTATGTAGTGCTCATATTTTTTATCTAATTACATAATGTACCGATTAATTAATCAGTTTAATTACATATATAAAGAAATTATACACTAAATATGAAACAAAATGCTAGTAGGTCTTAATGAGTGAGTCATTGAATCATTCATTCAACTGATTCGTTCAAACAGATGATTCATTCAGAAACAAAGCGAATGACTGTCTTTATGATTCACTGAATCATTGACTCACTCGATTCATTCAAAAAGGAGGATTCATTCAGTAACACAACACTGTTGTGTGTCGCTTGCAGACTCTGTGTATAAAGTGTATAAAATCTGTTATATTTGTGTTTCCTTAAGAACTGACGATTAACCCTTTAAACTTTACTATATCATTGTATTTCACTGAACAAAGCTGTTAAGGAGGCAGTGTGTTTTATTTGCGATCATTAAATTTGTGTATTATATACACACAACTACTGTTCAAAAGTAGTTCTTTACTCTCCCTTTTGATACACTCTTGATAAATCTTGCATTTTACCATTGTATTTACACGGTCAGAGATGCTGCTAGAACAGTACTTTCTCTCTGGATCGTATCAGTGTGTGTTGTGTGTTTCAGGTCGGTATCGTCTTGCATTACTCATCTCTGTCCACAATGCTCTGGTTGGGCGTCACGGCACGAAACATCTACAAACAAGTGACCAAAAACCCTCAGCAAGCGCAGGACGGAGACCACAAGCCGCCTCACCCCAAATCACCCATGCTGAGGTACGAACCTTGAGTTTTTACTCTCGTACCAAAGCGACTTACAGTGCATTCAGGCTAACATTTTTTACCTTACATGTGTTCCCTGGGAGTCGAACCCACAGCCTTGCGCTGATAATGCAATGCTCTACCACTGAGCCACAGGAACATAAACATAAAGAAACATAAAGCACAGTTTTCATGTTTCATAGTTAATAGTTGGGTTCAGCTGTTTGCAGCTGTTGAACGCATAAATAATGAACAATTTAGAGAAATGTATAATCTGAACTCTGTTTTGTGATATTTTAAGTTTTTGTATTTTGTTTTCATTTTCATAAGTTGCCTTTGTTGTTATTATTTTTTTTAAAAATATGTTTATATAGATTTTTTTAAAGTAATTTTTTATTTCAATTATTTTAGTAGACATTCAACTCAATTAAAACGAGACGTTTTGATGTGGCAAATAACAAAAGTTAGTTTTCAGTTTACAATTCGATATTTTTTACATTTAAAATATATTTTTAAATATCTAATAGCTTTTAAAATATTTATTTTTCATTTTAAAATAATAATATTTATTATTTAATATTCTTTTTTATTAGTGTTTTTTGTTGTTGTATTTTTTTAATTTATGAATATATACATTTTATTTCAGTTTTAGTTATTTTAGTATATCAAGTAAAAAAAAAATTATAATAATTTTAAGTATGGTTTTCATGTGTGTATATACACACACACACACACACGACTTATCTTCAACTACATCGTATTTTGTTCTAATGAAGGCAGAACTAACACGTTCTTTGGTTTTTTGATGTTTCTAAATTTAACGCGTCTGCTTGTTCGTGGCTTTTAATCTGGGATTTTTAGTTCTTCTGAGTGGAGTATTTGGGTTTGATTGTGCTGAAAGTAGGTCACATGAAAGCCAAGTGCAGACATTGTGTTCTCTGTCAGATGCTGAGAGCGAGATCTTTAACCAATCTTTAGTCCTCTGACGTGAGGAGAACATGGAGACACTCCAATTCACCCTCTTTTCTCCAAACTAATTTGGTTTTTAATTAAAGCAGAACATGGAAAATGAGTTGCTCATAGTGTATTGCATACCACACAGTGTATACTCAAATCTGAAGCCTATTTTTTTTTTAAATGTATGTGAAACGGTTATGCATTATGCAATGCATTGCATACTAGTATTCCATGTTTACAGACGAAGTGCATACTGTGCATACTGCAAATAAGAGTACAGTAGTATTTACGCTCTCACTCTTTCAGAAGCAGAGTTTTCTTATTACTTTTGGGATTTTAGTGCAGTGTTAATGTTGAAGACTTGCTTATGAAACATCATTTAATTTACAATAACTTGCTGTTTTTTACACACAAGTCACATCGGGTTTGTGCTTTAAAGCAAGACACTACATGTGAATAGGATTTTTTTTTAAAATGCATATATTATACATTGTGGAAAACTGTTAGAATTGAAATGTTATGTTTAAATATGCACTCATTTGCATAAACTTCCAACATTCAGGTTAAGCTTTTATTTTATTTTATGATATATTATAATTAAAGTTTTTTTTTTCACATGGGATTTGGGGTTTCTCTTTTTATCACTTCGTAAATTAAAAAATACGGTCAATAAACAGAATTTTTTTTGGGGGGGAATTTTTTTTTGTAGAAAGACATTCCAGGCGAATGTTAAATGAACAAACCCCTCTATAAAAACCTTCAGGATATAGAGAAGCATAAAACTGTCAGTTTTAGAGTATGTCAGTGTTACTGTGGTGGAAAAACAAACTCATTTTGAGACCAAAATGCCTTTAAACATATATATTGGAGTTGGAATCTATAGATGTAAAAAGATAAAGTGCAATAATAAAATCAAGCAAACCCTTCACTAAAAACCTTTAGAACAGAGAGAGGAATAAAGCTCTAAGTTTTGCTGAATGTAAGTGTTACTGAAATTTAGAAAAAACTCTTAAAAGAGATGTGGTACTGTAGATGAAATCGACGAGTGCAATAAAATAAACACTTAGAAGTGTATCTTAGTTGGTTTCTTTCCAATAGTCTGAAAGAAGATGAAATCCCAATAGCTCAAAATTGATCAATGCATAAAAAATATGTTTTTGCCTATAGTGGCTTGCCTTTTAAATGCATCACAAAAAAACAAAAAAACTCCATTAATACAGCACAAATCATATTTTGTGTAACTTTTGAGTGTTATGAATACCTGTTGTTATTGTTCTGCTGTTATAGTCCTCTTTTTTCAGCCCATTTGTCATCAGATCGTCTGTAAACACTGCAGGTGTTTCGCCTTATTGCACCATTTTTATCCACACATTATGATCCCAGTGAGAAGTATTGTTTGTATGTCTCTTTTCATGCAGTGTGTGTGTGACAATTTTCATATTGTTTATATTCACCTATATGGTCTTGAATAGTTTAAATGTGATTTATTTTAATTAGAGGTAACCAAACTTTAGTTAAGTAGAGTCAAAATGTTTAATGCAAGTATAAAAATACAGTAAATTAAAAATACAAATAATCAAAGGGATGTCTTTCACACCGTTTTACTACAAAAACAAACGGAAGTGTAATATATAATTATTCATGTATATAAATTATATATTTTTATTGTTGTTGTTGTTGTTGTTTTATTTAATATTTTAAATTAGCTTTTGTATTTATATTTCAGGTTTCGTTTTAATTTAAATTTTTATTATTCTTTATATTTCTAAATAGTTTATTTTTATTTTAGTTTTTTTTTATTTCAATTCAAGTAGTAAAATACAGTAAAATTTAAGAAAAAAAAATCAAATGCATGTTTAATATAGTTTTTATTTAAATAAAAATAATTAATCGTTTTTATTAATATTTTGAAATATATATATTTTTTAATGCTTAATTTTGTTTTTTGAGATTTATACACCATAAAATATTTTTATTTTAGTTAGTATTTTAGCACTCGCTAACAATAACAGCACTGATATGATTAATATAACTATGCATATTTTTAAAAAAGCAATATTTACCTGCAGATATTTTCACTAAAACAGTTTAATGCATGAAAAACTTGATCATGGTGGATCAGATAATCTTGCTGATCAAATTATAGTTAGTTAACAATACAAACATTTATATCTAGCTAACTAATCTAAATAACATCTGTTTTAATGTCATTAAAAGACATTTAAAGAAAACTCTTTTCATCTTTCTCTCATTTTGTCTCTATGCACTGGCATTGGGTTTTTCACATCCTCCTCTAGATTATACTTTTTGTTAAATACTTCTCTGAAACGGTCTCTCTCACAAATCTCCTCAGTGTTTGATGAAACCCAGCTCTGCATTCTAGCTTCAGCATTATAGTGTTGTGTGTCTGCAGGTTTTATTTAGTGAGTACAGGAGTTCCCTTCATGATCTGCGGCGTTACAGCGGCCATCAACATGGAGAACTACGGCAGCGGAGAGCAGACGCCGCTGTGAGTAACAACTAGATTCAATTAAATTAAATTTATGCATTTAGCAGACGCTTTTATCCAAAGCAACTTACAGTGCATTCAGGCTATCAATTTTTACCTATCATGTGTTCCCGGGGAATCGAACCCACAACCTTGCGCTTGATAGCACAGTGCTCTACCACTTGAGCTACAGGACACTAAATCAGTCCAATGTGTTCTTATTCAAGTTTGACTCGTTCATACTGTATATGTGAGTCACTTTAAGGGACTATTATAGTTTTTATTAATATATTTATTTTCAGTACATATTTCAACTTTTTTTTTATTTCACATTTAGTCATTTGAATACCTTAACAAACTTATTTCAGTTAGTCGCAAGGTAACATTTCTATTTCATTTTAATTTCTATCAGGTTTTTTTAAGTTTCATTTTTTTTTCATCTAATATCTTATTATTATTTAAGTTTTATTTCAATTATGGAAAACAATTTTGAGTTTTAGTTTGAAAATAACACTCAAGAAGACACATCCATTTGGCATTTTAATTGATTTAATTCGTGTTTATAATTGCAGATTGTATATTTATCAGTTTTGCCAAGTTTATCATTTATGAAACAAATTAAATTATTATTATTATTTTTTTTTTACTGAAACTTATTTCAGTTAGTTGCCAAGGTGACATTTTGATTTAATTTTCATTAGGGTTTTTTTTTAAGTTTAGATTGTATATTTGTCCGTGTTGCCAAGTTGATCATTTATGAAACAAATTTGATTTGTATTTTAGTTTTCTTTTTCTTTTATGTGTGTGTCTGCGTGTGGTTTTGTAATTTTTATTAGTTTTTTTTTAGCATTTCCATATACCTTTTTTTTTTTAGATTTTATTTATTTATTTTACTAAAGTTGCCAAGGTGACATTTTGATTTAATTTTCATTAGGTTTTTTTTTTTTTTTTTTACGCTTTCATCTAATATGTATGTATGTACAGTATGTATGCATTTTTAATTTTTATTTTACTTTAAATTACAGAAAACAATTTATAATGTTGCCAATAACAACACTGGTTAACAACAACACAATAACTACAACTCTATTTTGCATTTGAAGTAATTTAATTTATTTGTTTCATCGCACATTGTATATGTATATGCGATGTTCATCAGTTGTAAAACAAATGTAATTAATTTAAAGGGCAGCTCTACATAAAACAGTAGTATCATCATTCAACTCAATTCAGTTCATTTTTTATTTAATTCAGTTGAATAGCAGCGTCAATGTTGCAAAATTCTATCAATAGATAAAGCAGCTCTACAGAAGGGAATAGATAAGTTAAAGTTTTGTACTAATCAAATCTGAATGCGAAGTAACCAGAATATGAACCTTAATAAAATAACGTGCATGCAAACATGTTCAGTGAGTGTTTATCTGCTGTGTTTGCAGCTGTTGGATGAAGTGGGAGCCGAGTTTGGGTGCCTTCTACGGCCCCGTGGGGTTCATCATCCTGGTGACCTGCGTCTACTTCCTGTGCACCTTCATCCAGCTGTGCAAACACCCCGAGAGGAAGTACGAGCTGAAGGCTGTGAGCGAGGAGCAGCAGCGGCTCTCTGATGTCCACCAGGGGGAGCCAGCGAGCGGTCAGTGTCACGGCGGATGCCCGGGTCTCATCAACCCGTCCAAGCTAGCCAACGAACACTCGTTTAAAGCCCAGCTGCGGACGACGGCGTTCACGCTGTTTTTATTCGTAGCCACGTGGACGTTTGCCGCGCTGGCCGTATCGCTGGGTCACTTTCTGGATATGATCTTCAGCTGCTTGTATGGGGCGTTTTCCGTCACGCTCGGGTTGTTTGTTTTGATTCACCACTGCGCGAAACGTGACGATGTGTGGCACTGCTGGTGCGCATGCTGTCCTGGGCGACGCCCCTCTGATGTATGCCACGCCCACAAAGTCAACATCAACGGCGACTGCCACCTGGATGCCGGGAAACCCGCTCACTGCTCGTGTCGCACGCAGGATCATGTGACCTGCCTGACACCGGTTTCGCCGTGTTGTGCCGCCCTGCACACGCAACAGCTCCTAGAGGACGAAACCAGTGCGCATGTGCTCCTCCACGCCGACCCTGAGGGATACCGGCCCGCCATGCACTTGCACCGCTGCTCCAAACCCGTCAGAACTAAAACCAGGCGGCAAAGGGAACTAACGTTTCGTATTCCCTCCGGCGCGGACGGCGCTAGTGCGCACAGCTCGCGTGCAAACAGCCCACACACCCACATCTGCCACTTGGCTCATGAAGAGCATCACGTTTGCCCTCACGAGGCGCTCACGCTCTGCCACCATCATCACGTGTGCTGCGCGAAAGATGAGCTCCTCGACACGGGCGAGAGCTTCCTGTGCGGGTGCGGAAAGCTCGTGGGGGACGATATGCATCACGCACACATAGAGTTGCATGCACATAGACAGTCGCTGGCCAATCAGAACGGCATCCTGAAGGGAAGTGCGCAGGCGCTGTATCCATCTGACTGCACAGGGAATATACGCACGGGACCCTGGAGAAATGAAACTACCGTGTAGTTCGAGCGAACTCCAGCACTAGCATTTAAGAAAGCAGCTTTAATTTCATTTTTAGTACCATCTCAAGCTCTAGGATGATTGCAGTGGTTCTGTGGATCATACAAATACGAGAAGGGAAAACCTGGGGCCTCATTTATGGAGTGATCCTACATGTGTGAAAGTTTATCAAATGTTCTTGTTGAGGGTTTAAGTCCTAGATTCCCTAATGCATCCCTTTTTTATAAATCGCAGTTAATTTCAAGTTCATTGTGAACAAGCACATTAACGCCATCTACAAAATGGCCACAATTTATATTGGCAAGGAAGACCAAACCTATTTTATTTTATTTTATTTTATTACTTTTTTATTTTTATTATTTTATTTTATTTTATTAATTTTTTAGGCCATTTTATTTTATTTTTGTTTCAGAGAAATCATTAATAATGAATTAATTTCATAACTATCATATAAACAAAAATATGCAGTTTTAAATATATATAATATACTTTTATTTTTTCAGGAATATAGTGTGTATAAAAAACAGTACACACACACACACACACACACATAAATATATGTTATCAGATTCCAAAAATTAAGCATATGTAATATGATTAAATTAAATTTTAAAATACTCAGACTTTTTTGTAATCTGAACCTCTTTCACCAAATATATATAACTTGAAGTGCCCCTGTGATATTAAAATAAATATTAAATAATTAAGCATCACATCCACATATCCACAGTTCTCTGATGTTGCTTAATGATCACACGACATGCAGGAAAACAAATAAAATTTTTCTTTTGTTTATGAACGGTTTTATTTCGATTTGTTATTTTAAACGATATATTTAAATTGTACATTTTTATGATTTGATTAATTATTAACTTTTCATTAAACTCACAAACCCCCTGCAGTACCTTTACGAGCCCCAGTTTGGGAAACATTGACGTAATGTAATGTTTAATGCACTTTATGATGTTAATTACAACGAATAAAATATATTTTTCTTACTCTATGTATTTTTATACCGATATTGTACAAGATTATCCGGATTCAGTCAATATGATAAATTAGGTCAAAAGTAATCTAAAAGTAATTAAAAAGTAGTTCGATTATATGTGTAATGTAAACACACAGAGTTGGGTCTCTTCACAGTTTATGTATACATTTTCACATCACTTTCTTGGTTTGTCTGACTTGACATCGTATAAAATCCATGAAAGTTCAGATCAGTCGTGTGTTTGATAAATGAGGCCCCTGGTTTGAGTTGGAGCACGTGTTCACACTGCACTTCAATCCGGAGTCACTCCACTTGTGAGAGTGTAATGTGCTTCTAATGATGTTTGATTTACAATCGATACTGAACCGAACTGGACCCTGCAGTGTTTACATGGCCATTGTGACCAGGTACAGGTACATTTATCACTCCAGGTGACACATTTAATGAAGTATTTGCCATATATTTATTTTCATAGATGTATTTGAGAGTCCCACAAATGTATCAGTCATTTCTACAGTGAGAAAAAATTAACTAGCCGTTTTAAACCATCCAGAGTCCATGGGACACACATGCTTAATATATACTGTGAATATCAACTAGCGGAAACTTAGTAATACCCAAAAAAGGCCTGCTTCTGTCTAACTTCTGTTCTGCCATTGAAATGTGCGACGTAAACAAAGAAACTCTGTTTCAGTTCCTAGTGAGCTGCTAGTAGGCTACGTATGATTATTTTAGCCAAACTGTAAAGAAGCATTGTAGAGAAGGAAATCCCAGAATGCATTGCTCCAAATGTTCAAAAATGCATCCAAGATGGCGAACTTATAAATGTAAGATTTATATATGTGAATTTCAAATAAAATTTTCATGCATTAAAAAAATTATAATAATAATAATGTGATGCATATTTGTCTGTCATGCATTAATGAAACAGGTCAGATTACTGTAATAACACTAATATCCTGAATGTGTTTTAAACACACGATAACCAGCTTTATATATTTATCATCAGGAAATCCAATTTGTTTTAATCTTGTACATTTTAACTAATTGAATATCGCTTCTTGCACACGCCGTCGTATTTTAACCATGTTCATAATTTTTAACTGAAGTAATTAAATTATTTTTTTACAATACCAAGATTTATTTATTTTTATAAGTGCATGTAATATTATTTAAATACAACTAAAAGAGTTGCAAATACTTATGGTAAATGGGAAACACACACACACACACACACACACACATATATATATGTATGTGTATATATATATATATATATATATATTATATTATTCTAGGAATATTTGAAGATGTGTTATTTATTTTGTGCAATGGTCAGATCACAGTTAACAATAAAGCAAAGTGTTTTAAGAAGCTCCTTTAAAAATATGTATTTTATTATTATCATTATGTTTATTAAGGAAATATTACATGAGCAAATTTAAGGAAATTAAGTATTTTAAAGATATTGTAAGATTTATTATTTGTAGAAAAATAATGCCACAATGCAAAACATCATAATTACGTGTGGATCTTTAATATTTAACTCAAATGTCTAAATCAATATGTTTATGTGTTCTGTAGCGGCTCACTAGGTGTGGAACACAGTTGTTCTGTTACAGATCTGTGCTGATTCTTTACTGTTTCTAGTGAATCGCTGTTCTGTCGTTTGTGTGAGAACATCATCATCACTGTGTAACTGGAAGGAAAAATGAGAATGATTTGATGCTTGTGGTTGATTGACAGCTGCTTGACACTAGTAGAGTATTTGAGCAGACGAGTCTCGCAGAAGACTGTGATCTCGTGCTCAGACGGCTCAGTCTTCAACGTACAAACGTCTCGCTTTTCTTCATTTGACATGTCTGTGAGTTGATGTCTGTGTAGTAGCCTCGCGTTCTTCAAAAAATACAAAAATAAATGGAAGAGTGAATCACAGTCCATCCGTCAAAAACATATCCCGGTCATATTTCACCCCCAAATATCTAAAGAAAAAAGTGTGCGTGTTTGTGTGAGAAGCGTTTTATAGGAATATAGAATATTTGAAGAGCTTAATTGTCATGGCACAATCAGATTACAATGCAAATTTGTAATATATAATTATATAAAAATATATATTAACTATTATATTTATATTTTAAGATTGTGTGTGTTTGTGTGTGTGTGTGTGTATATATGTATATACAGTATATATATATAAAATTAAATGTATGCATTTAGCAGACGTTTTTATCCAAAGCAACTTACATTGCATTCAGGCTAACAATTTTTCCTAACATGTGTTCACTGGGATATATATATATATATATATATATATATATATATATATATATATATATATAGTCAAGAAAATTAAGCATAATTTAAGACTTATTAATTGTATTTTATGTTTTAGTAATATAATGCCATAAAATATAATAAATACAAAAGATAACAATCCAAAATTATATTATATTTTTTAATTAATAAATCATATTAATTAATTAATGTTATATTATAATTAATATTATATTATTAATATTAATATCATATATAATAAATATTTTTTTTAATTATATATATATATATAACTTTAATTATTTGTATTTATTATGAGATTTTTTTATTAATAATTTTCATTACAATAATGACACAATGCAAAAGATTACGATCCAAAATCAGAAGATAGATAGATAGATAGATAGATAGATAGATAGATAGATAGATAGATAGATAGATAGATAGATAGTTTAATTATAGTACTTTAAAATGATATATTTAAATATTTGTTGTGCTTAATTGTCATGACAATAAGGACTAATGTATAATTTTTATTTATCATTGTTTTTTATTTTCTGCTTAATTTTCATGACAATGACAACACAATGCAAAAGATCTTGTTTCTTTATGAATTGAATTTATGAATGAAAAATGTGACCTGGACATGTTTTCTGAGATTCTCTGTTTTTCCATTTAAATGTGACTTTCAGGAATCAAACGGAAAAGTTTCCTCTTGAGAAGAAGCAACAGGTTCGGCAGCATTTAATGCACCGTTTTTATTTTCACGCCCTCCTGTGTTCCTCTGAAGTGCTGCGCTCTGATTGGCTGTCCTTGTTTGGGCCACCCATCAGTTCTTTTATTTTCTGTCTGTGTGTTTCCATGCATCACAGATTGAGATAATAAATAATGGATGAAATGTAGATGATGAATGATGGAGGGGGATCTGTCTCTGGTTTATTGCTCAGTATCTGAGTTGAGACGTTTTGTTAGTTTTAATGCATCTGTCCGTCTGTGTTGCGCAGGATTGTGATTTACACTGTGAGATTTGCTGGAACAACTGTATGATGTTATGAGAGACAAACTTCAATTATAACTCAATTCTGTTGAACTGTACGTCTGCACTCATTTTGTTTTTAATGCTTCACACGCTTGACTTTATCAAATTATGGGCTTTATTCATCTTAATCATATTTAATCTGACTTTGGAAAGTCTATGAGCCAAATGGGTTGAAATCTTTTGAGGTTATGTGTATGTATTTGCAAAAAAATGTCTTATTTTATCATGTTTGACTTTTCTGCTTCAGTTTCACATCCTTCAAATTATGAATAATGTCTATAATACAGAATAAAATATGATGAATTACAAATATGTGGGCAGAAAATAGTTTGATCCGCTCTGAAGCAAGAAAAATAAAGAGGCTGCATTTATTTGCATTAAAATACAGCAACATTTTTAAAAATATTATTAAAATGTAAAAGCTGTTTTTGATGTGAATATAGTGTAAAAAGTAATTTATTTCTGTGATGCTCCGCTGTATTTTCAGCATCATTCCTCCAGTCTTCAGTGTCACATGATCTTCAGAAATCATTCGCAAAAAACCCCATGTTCTGCAGAGAAAGCAATTTGATATATTAGTTGAAATAATATCTAGCATTAAAATAGCATTCAATTACCTTAAAAATGTCAATTTTATACATCCCACCTGGCTGGTCTTGTCTTTCTCAACAAATGAAATCCTATAAAAGTTTAATGTTGAACTGCATTTATTTATTAATTTATTTATTATTATTAAAATTAAGTAATAGTTTTTGGTAATTTAGATATTTTTAGTTATCACAAATATTACACACCTTTTTGCCCCATGACCTTTCACCTTAGGATTTGATTGGGTTATCTTTAATGTTTAACAGACATCTTGTGCTGTTGAGGGCTGGTTTTGTTACGCAGACCTGGCAACCCTGGACTCGATGGAGGGACTGGGACTGATCTGATGAATAACACACACGCTGTGAAAGACAGAACGAGCAGAAGACATTAGAGCTGCTGCTGTTAATGAACAGAAAGAAAGAAATGAGAGAAAAGA
>NC_081784.1:831005-868505 GCF_963082965.1 Carassius carassius
TATAACTAAAACAGAAATCTAATGTAAACAAAAATTATAGAAATAAAAATAAAATCTAGTTCAAAATATGAATAGAAATTCACTGATACTAAAACGACTCTGGAGCATAAAAAAAGTGTGTTATTAGTGATCTTCTGCCATCTAGTGGCTGATTTGATTCATTAAATAATGATTAATGAGATTTGTGTCCTGCTTTTAAAGGCAACAGTAATAAGCCACAGCCAGTCGTCAAACTAAATTATGCATTAGTATTTTTTTATTTATTTTTATTATTATTATGTATATTATTTTAGTATGTATTAATATGTTGAATTAGCTTTAATTTGAATTTTTTTTGGTTTTCATTGTCATTTTAGTTGAAATAATTTCATTGTTTTTGTCATATCTATTTTTTTAATTAGCTTTCATTTATTTTTAATTCCGTTTAAGTAACTTTACTAATTAAATATTTTTATTTATTTTTTAATATTTTCACTTTTCATTCTATTTCTAGTTTAAGTAATTTCATTGTACTTTCTCATTTTTATTTCTTTAAAATATTCATATTTTTTCATTTATTTTTATTTAGTTTTAGTATGTAAACATTTTTTTTACTTATTTTATTTTATTTTTAAATCTAATTATTTTAGCCAGTTTCCAGTGCAACATTTTTAATCTAGTACTTAATTTGATTTGATTTTATACATCACTTCATAAGCTTCTCCATGCCGATCATGTCTTGAGGAGCAATATTTGGGGAGAATTTGATTTGCATTGGAAAGCTGTGAGGTGCCTTAAGGGAGAGATATAAAATGTGTTAATTTATGGACGGAAATCCCTGCGAGAGCTGCTGTGAGAATGTGAATGTTCAAAATGTTCATCTAAACTCTACATTGTTTTAGATTTAGTCTTCAAGGATTTTGTTTGAAATTCAGCTTTGACTTGTTGGTTGTTAACTACTGAAGTAAATGTATTCCTGAAGTGTTCTTGAGTTTTCCAGTAAATCTACATGTTAGACTGACAATAATGCATTTATCCAACCAGGCTTATTACAGTTCATTATAAATATATACTTATTGTATAATATATACTTACAGGAGTCTGCTTGGACAATGATGTTTGCAGATGACATTGTGATCTTTAGTGAGAGCAGGGAGCAGGTGGAGGAAAACCTGGAGAGAAGAGGAATGAAAGTCAGTCGTAGTAAGACTGAGTACATGTGTGTGAATGAAAGAGAGGGAAGTGAAACAGTAAGGTTACAGGGTGAAGAGCATCAGAGGGACAGCTCATGTTGGACGTTTGGGGGACAAAGTTAGGGAGGCCAGATTAAGATGGTTTGGACATGTTCAGAGGAGGGAGAGAGAGTATATTGGTAGGAGAATGTTGGACATGGAGCTGCCAGGCAGGAGGCAAGGAGGAAGACCAAAGAGGAGGTATATGGATGGAATTAATGAGGATTTGACGCTAGTGGGTGCAGGTGTGGAGGATGCAGAAGATAGGGAGAGGTGGAGAGAGATGATTCGCTGTGGAGACCCCTGAAGGGAAAAGCCGAAAGAAGAAGAAGACATTAACAAATTAAATTAGTTTCTGTTAAAACATAATTATTTAAATAGCTTTTATCTCTTTATTTTCCATTTTAATTGTGTGCTTTAGTTTTTTTTTTATTTATTCAGTTTTATTTATCCATTAAGCTTTCATTTTTTTTTTTTATTTTTTTTTTCAGTTTTAGTCATGTTAATGAATTAGTTTAAATTTTTTATGTAATTTTAGTGTTTTTTTTCAATTACAGAAAATAAAACAGAAAAAAAAAATTAGTGAATTTTTGCACAATATTTTTTATGAAAAATATTCAGATTAAATGTTTTTTTATAACCATAACAACACTGTTGTGAACGTATTGTGCTGTTCCTTTATAATATCATCTCAATGATACTAAAATAACAACTTATTTAGTTTATTTTGACAAACATTATCATCATAAACACAGCTTGAGTTTCCCAGCATGCACTGCAGCAGCTAAATCGTGCAGCTACTGTTAAAGGATTGGTGGATGTTTATAATAATCTGGATCATCATCATTTTAATCGTGATACTCTGGGCTGAATAATTAGGCCAGTTTGCTTTCCGTTTACTTGTAGTTTAGGCTGCATTTGTCGTGTCTTTATGTTTTACAAACTTAAAACATGGGTTGTGTAAATGTAAAAAATCTGACCGCAAAATGATCTCGTACCAATAAAATTCTTGTAATGTAGGGAACAGTTTTGTCAAAGTCAGAGCTACTGATTACATGAAATCAGATTACTTATGGATTACATAAATACATGTTTCGGGGGTTGCTTCTGAATAATCTTTACTACCTAAAAAAAGCTTAGAAAGAAAAATTGTGAGTAAATTCCAGAAACAATTCCAGAAACATTGAATCAAATGTGCAATTTTGAAATATATTGGAAAGCATGTTTTTATCTCACAATTCTTTTTCTGAAAAAAAAAGAAGAAATATCCATAATTGCAAGATGGGGAATTATATATTATTATTATTATTTATTTTATTATTGAATGGTGGGAAGAAGCTTCTATGTTTTCTTGCAAAACATAATCTTTGTTTTATAAACACCTTTTATGCTACTCATATTATTCTTTAATACTCATAATTATAACTGAAGCCAGATGTGATGGTACAGGAATACTGTAAACCTTTAGTTCCGCAGTGTAGGGGAGACCGGGGCTAGTTGTCACACTCTTTACTTGTCAATATTTCTCAGGTTAGCTTAATTTTATTACTAAATTATCAAACTGGGAACCTTCTGTATATTGACATTGAGAAAAAAAAAATATTATTATTATATCTATCTATCTATCTATCTATCTATCTATCTATCTATCTATCTATCTATCTATCTATATATATATATATATATATATATATTATTGTTGAAATAAGTAAGATGGAACACAAAGGTAAAAATTTAAATGTTAAATAACATGTGTGACAACTTGCCCCATTATCAATGTGACCGCACACAGAACCGTTTCTTTGTAAGGATTTATCAATCTTTTGCTATTTTATTGCTTTAGAGACCTTCTAGAAGCGAAGTATGGCAGATATTGTAAGGGGAAACGCTTATGACGCATCTGCGAGTCATACTGGGTGAAATAGTGTCGCGTGCGCGCGCAGCTGCTGAAGACGCTCGCGCCTCGCGTAGTAATCGCGTCGTTACTATGGCAGCAGAGTTAGTAAACTCCCCGGTTGCCATCGGTTATCGATGCGCGGAAGAATCGCTGGCGCGTGACTGATCTGAGCGAGTCCTTCGGCGTGACGCGACGCGGCGCGGCGCGCGCGTTACCGGGAGAGCGCGAGAGGACCCGAGGCTCCAGCTGCTCTGTGATCGATCGGGACGCGTTATGGGGACGCTCGGGAGCGCCGCAGCCGTCCTGGATGAGGATGAGGAAGAGGAAGAGGAAGAGGAGAAGAAGCGCGGAGCTGAGCGTCTCCCTCCACTGCTTGAGGACGAGGTCAGTCTGATTGATTGATTGATTGATTGACAGGTGCTTGACAGGGTCTCACGAGGACATTGTGTAGAAATGCTGATATCACACATGTAAAATATTACTAAAACATTTCACAAATCCCTAAATATCTAACAGTGCATTCAGGCTATCAGTTTATACCTATCATGTGTTCCCGTGTTCATGTGTCTTATATATATATATATGTACAAACACACACACAAACGATATTTATATAATAAAATATACATGTAAATATTATATATATATATATATATATATATATATATATATATATATATATATATATATATATATATATGTGTGTGTGTGTGTGTGTATATAATTTTTGAAAAATTATTATTCTATAATTATTATAAATAAAAACAAATATGTTATTAAATATATGTAAAAAAAAAAAAAAAAAAAAAAAAAAAAAAAAATATATATATATATATATATATATAAAACATATTTATTTACACTTTTTTCATGTCAATATATGTTTATACCATGTATCTTTTTTTTCTTCTTTTTTTTTAATTTTTACTTTGATTATGATACGATGTAAATACTCTGGTACGTGAATATTAAATTCTTTCTGTACCATGTTATGGCCATCACTTTACTATGGTACCGCCACAGTACTAAAAGTGGAAAGAGGCTAACTGGGTCAGCGGATGGGTTTTGGTAAAATATACATTTTATGTAAAAACAAGGAATAGTCAGTATTTCAACTCCCGGAGGAACAAACATGTAAGCATTTCCCGAGATGCCATTGAAGATCGCTTCTCATGATGACCTACTAATAAACATGATTGTGAAGTGTGAGGTTCAGGACAATCTTAAGTAGGCCGGTGTGTGTGAGAGATTGCAGGGAGCTTCAGGAGAAACGCTCTGTTCTCACGGGAGATTGTCTATTTCCAGGTTTGTGCCCAAACAGCTGCATGAGACGGCAACTTTATGCCCTATAAACACATTATTGTTCAGCTCCAGAGTTACTAGTGAATAAACACGCTCTTTTCTCTGAGAGTCAAGTCATGTGTTAGTCTGTTGTGTTACAGTAACTATAAGTGACAGCGAAAACAGTGCAACCGTATCATTTATTCATACTGCAGTGCATGCTGGGAAGCTAAGAGCCATT
Source organism: Carassius carassius (assembly GCF_963082965.1). Classification (NCBI taxonomy): domain Eukaryota; kingdom Metazoa; phylum Chordata; class Actinopteri; order Cypriniformes; family Cyprinidae; genus Carassius; species Carassius carassius. The sequence continues at coordinate 835,636 of NC_081784.1, forward strand.
GCAATACAGACGTGACATTATTACAGTTAAAGCTGCAGTGCGTGATGTCTGTGTCTCTGTACTGTAAATACAGCATCACTAAATGCAATGGGAATAATGACTGTTTTTAGATAGCTAGTAATTAATCTATAATTAAACAAGCCTTTGCATATAATATTGAAGACTTTACAGCATAATACAGTGACTTCATCTCTTGGCCCTGTTTACAATGAAGTCACCGTTAAATTAACTACTAACGTAAAAATTACAGCAATAATAGCAATTAGGGAAATACTAGGAATTATTTATTTTTTAAACAGTGACATGTACTCTAAAACATCATTCTTTGTTACTTTATTACATGCTTTTAACCTAGTTGTAATGTTGTATATTTGTTTGCATATAATTAAATATCTATTTCAATCAATGTCTTAAATGATTTTGCATAATATTTAGTTTCTGTTAAACTACTTCTACTATCACCCTGCTTATAATACTGTTTTTATATCACTTTATTTGTGTTTGTTTAAATATGTTTAATATTTAAATGTATTAAATTAAATGTAATATATTTTAATTCAGTATTTTTTTTATCTCATTTGTATTGATTATTTATTAGTTTATTTTAATCCAATTGTTTATTTTGATCTAATGTTTTAATTATTTTAATCTAATTTCTAAATATTTTTTAAAGGCATCTTTATAAAGACCACATTTATTCTGTCAAAATGAATATTTAATGTATAATATTAGTTGGAAAATATTTAGTTTGTATTCAGTTACTTTATTACGCCTACTTTCATCCTCACTGTTATAGTACTTCGTTTCTTTATTTTTTTATCTTCTTATTTTTACTTAATTTTTTTCCTCTAATTTTTTTTTTTTTTTTAGTATTTTGTATTACTTGTTTACATTTAAAAATTTTACGAACTATGACATCATCACTGACATGAGCTTGTTTTTGGATCAGAAATCAGATCCTTCTGAAGCGGCAGAATATTCATCTGCTATTTATTAAGCAGATGAAGTGCAAAATTCTTTAAAGATCATCTTGCAGTAAATCTGCTTATGACTTCCATCTGTGAAGATGAATCTGTTATCTAGTCATGATTTGATTATTTCCTTATGAAGGAAAATGAGTATGCATGGAGTTTGGCTTGTAAGCATATTAGTAACTGCATAACAATGTCCCAGCATCATCAGTGAGGCGTTTTCTTCTGAGTGTGTGAAAATGTAGTTTAGACCCGACTTTAGAGGAAAACATACAGCTGTCCTTCACATATCTGCCAAACACACATTCCACATGGAAATGAAATTAGGAATTGGAGCACAATAATGTACAGATACTGCTGACATCATAGTGGAACTTATTACAATCTGTGCTTTGTCATCTGTGGAATATTCCACTGCAGTTAATGGGTCGATGGAGTTTTGTACTGTATGTGTATGTAGATATAGATGATTTAATGTTTTTGAAAGAAGTCTCGTCTGCTCATCAAGGCTGCATTTATTTGATCAAAAACACAGTCAAAATTATGAAATATTATTACAATTTAAATAACTAATAACATAGTAAAATAGTTATTTAAATAAAGCAATGTGAATATACAGTAAAATGCAATTTATTGTTATGATAAAAGAAGAATTTTCACCATTATCATTCCAGTCTTGTCCAGTCAAAGTCACATGATCCTTCATTAATCATTCTGATATGCTGTGTTATTTTATATATATATTAGGGGTCAACCGATTATGGGCACCAATATTAAGCTTTTTATGCTTATCAGTATCTGTCATTTAAAAAACCGATTTGCCGATAAAATCATTTAAAAGCATTTAAAGAAAGTTTTTGTCAGAGCCCTTGATATTATTTATTTTGACATTACTTTTCATTTTTAAACCAGATATTTATATCGGTTTAAAATATTGGTTAGCTGTCTACTTGATCTGTAATAATCGGTATCGGCATCAGCCCTTAAAAATACTATTAGTCAGCCCCTCATATATATATATATATATATATATATATATATATATATATATATATATATGAATTTTTTTTAAAAATTATTTTAGTACATCATTTAAATTAAATTAAAATGAGAAATGTTGCTACAATGTGTTATATTTCATGTCAAGTACCAAAAAGATTTTTTTGGAAACCATGATACCATACCTTTCAAAAGGGCAAGTACAAACATTATTGAATATTTTATTAATCAAGGATGCATTAAATTGATCAAAACTGACAGTGAAGACATTTATAATGTTACAAAAGATTTCTATTTAAAATAAATGCTGTTGTTTTGAACTTTCTATTCATCTGTGATTCCTGAAAAATAAAATGTATAATAATTTTACAAAATAAATATTGTGCAGCACAAGTATTTTCAACACTGATAATAATCAGAAATGTTTCTTGAGCAGTAAATCATCATATTATTCTGATTTCTGAAGATCATGTGACACTGAAGACTGGAGGAATGATGCTGAAAATACAGCGGAGCATCACAGAAATAAAATTACAGTTTACAGTATAATCACATAAAAAAAAGATTTTAAATTGTAGCAACATTTTACAATTTTTTCCTATATTTTTGATCAAGTAAATGCAAATGAATGAGCAGAAGATACTCTCCAAAACATTAACAAATCATAATTATTCAAAACTTTTGACTGCTGATGTATGTGGGTGTGTGTTCACTGGCATTAGACTTTTGCTATTAAGCTATTAAAATAATAAGTGCATTATTATTATTTTTTTGCATTAAACTAGATAAATGCAAACATGTTTCCACTAGTTTTCAAAGACGTTTGAACCCATACATGTGTGCATTTGTGCATGCATGAGTCTGATCTCTCGAATGTGCTTTGCATCCTCAGGAGAACGTATCTCTGGCTGATATTCTGTGTCTGCGGGAAGGTGGGCTGTCGGAGCAGGAGTTGTGGGCGGTGTGTGTGGAGTGTGTTTGTTCTCTCCAGAGCATCAGCCTCTCGCCGCTCTTTTACACCCTCTGTGTTACGCCCGACACACTGGCCTTCAACGCTCACGGTAATGTGTGCTTCATGGAGCAGCTCAACGGTGAGTCACCAGCTGCATGAGTCAAACTAACACTCAGCACTCACTTTAGTCACGAAACATTGCTTTTAATGCATATCTATAATGAATGGTTTTGACAGACGTGTTCTTTTGAAATCGAGAGCGCTCTGTCTTCAGAAGTGTGATTTTTCATGTGCACCTCACACGCTGTTCCATTGTAAAGATAATGGATGCATTTGTTTGCATAATGATAACATGTATGACACCCTCCTACAAGTGTAAAAAGCATTGATTATTTGACATTGAAGAAGTGCACATGTATTCAACTGCGTCTGCAGCTATTAATTTGATCACATTGCTACCTTAAACAGCTCCATTAAGGCTTTAGCCCAAAAGAGCACATATTTGGAATGATAAATTCTCATATGTTCATGCTAGAGGTCGACCAATAGTGGATTTTTACCGATACTGGACCACACCGGCCGATACCGATTAATCAACCGATATTAAAATAATTGAACGAAAACGGTGCTTTACTAATAAAAAATACATTACTGAACCTACTTTGTACGTGAATAACAATATTATTGAATATTATTCATATATTGACCTTTAAATTCATTAACTACTGTTAACAGAAGGAACTTAAAAATTATTAGTAGATGTAGACATTAACACACTATCTAGTTGGCCATATTTAAATATCTGCACAAAGGCAATAGCATTGAAATTACATGCATATTAATATTGTATGCATACTCTCACACCTATATAATCAAAATAACAAAATATGGCAATTGCACACTAGGCAAAAAGTGCAGCGCCACGCCGACAATCAGCCAAAGGCGTCAGTGATTCCTCCACTAGGGGTCGCTCTCACTCTCGTACTGTAGAATGACAGCAGAGCTTCTCAGCCGCTTCAGTAATGAACAAAACCCGGAAAACTATCGGCATGGAAATTTTTTCGTTAACAGATAGTTCCAGCAATCAAATATCGGTGCTGATTAATCGGCAAAACCGATACATCGGTCAACCTCTAGTTCACACATAATTACTTTACAGAGTATTACTTTATTACTTTAGTTTTTGAGCATTCTCTCAAAAACTACAATGGGGCAGAAATGTCATCAAAATGAATTTAAAAAATAAAAATGCCATTTCATGAGTTTCTGGTTTTGATGTGATATGGGACTTAGCTTATCGCACAAGCAAGACACCTATTTTTAAGAATATCTGCGTGATTGCAAATGTACTATAAACGACATGTTACTGAGTAACTTTCAGACACAAAATTCCATTTTGCTTCATCAAAAAGAAAAAAACAGAACAAACAGCAGAAGCGCTGCGTCTCCAAGCAAAACAGTGTTTTGTTCCTCAGCGTTAAACGGAGCAGTAAATGATTCAATCAGGCAGTAAGTACAGCCATTTGCGAAGTTAAATGAATCATAGTGTTTTAAACAAACCAGCTGATTTAAGGATTCAACCCACTTATTAAAACAGTCACTTGCTGCCACCTACTGGCAGTTGAAGTTTCATATTAAAAAGTAGCTGATTTAGTATTTTCAATAATTTAATATTTCTACAATTAAACGCTATATTTAAACTTAACAAAAGATTACAGATTACAGTGCAGTCTTTGTGATTTGATCAGTGCACTAAACCATATCATGTTCTCAGGCATTGTTATAAAAAAGCCACTGGCCAAAAGCGTTTCATTTACTCGCCAATGCTGATTTTTACTCACATTTGTATGGAGCCAAAAGAGTCTCAATAAATATAAATGCACACACTACATTCACATATGCACACATAGGATTCATACATGCACACACATAATTTATAAATACACACACAGGATACACAAATGCGCACAAAATTCACAAATGCACACACAAAATTTAAAAAGCACAGAAGATTCACAAATGCATACAAAATTCAGAAATGCACACAAAATTCAGAAATACACACACAATTCAGAAATGCAAAAAAACATTTACAAATGCGCTCAAGATTCACAAATGCACAGGACAAGATTCAGAAATGTATTTCTGATGCACACACAAATATATCTTGATTTACAAACTGCTTGCAGTCTGTGAACTTCACTGCATTTGTGTGTGAATTTTGAGACTCCCCTGACTTGGCTCGACACACAAATGCCTTTTTTTAAACAGGGAATGATCTGCAACCAATCAGATATCTCCCTTGTTTTAGCCAATCACAAGAATGCACCCCACGCGGGGGATTGTTTACTTATAAGCCAATCAGCGAACAACTCACTTTCCTCACGCAGCGAACGACTCACTTTGCGCAGCCAGAGAGTCACTTTCCTCATGCAGCGAACGACTCACTTTCCTCAGCGAACGACTCACTTTCCTCACGCAGCGAACGACTCACTTTCCTCAGCGAACGACTCACTTACCTCACGCAGCCGGCGACCAACTTTGCGCAGCCGGAGAGTCACTTTCCTCTCGCAGCGAACGACTCACTTTCCTCAGCAACAACTCACTTTCCTCACGCAGCGAACGACTCACTTTCCTCAGCGAACGACTCACTTACCTCACGCAGCCGGCGACCAACTTTGCGCAGCCGGAGAGTCACTTTCCTCTCGCAGCGAACGACTCACTTTCCTCAGCAACAACTCACTTTCCTCACGCATCGAACGACTCACTTTCCTCAGCGAACGACTCACTTGCCTCACGCAGCCGGCGACCCACTTTCCGCAGCCGGAGAGTCACTTTCCTCACGCAGCGAACGATTCAATTTCCTCACGAGTCATGCATCGAACGACTCACTTTCCTCTCGCAGCGAGCGACTCATTTTCCTCACGCAGCGAACGATTCACTTTCCTCACGAGTCACGCAGCGAACGACTCACTTTCCTCAGCGAACGACTCACTTACCTCACGCAGCCGGCGACCCACTTTGCGCAGCCGGAGAGTCACTTTCCTCTCGCAGCGAACGATTCACTTTCCTCAGCAAACAACTCACTTTCCTCACGCAGCGAATGACTCACTTTCCTCAGCGAACGACTCACTTACCTCACGCAGCCGGCGACCCACTTTGCGCAGCCGGAGAGTCACTTTCCTCTCGCAGCGAACGACTCATTTTCCTCAGCAAACAACTCACTTTCCTCACGCAGCGAACGACTCACTTTCCTCAGCGAACGACTCACTTACCTCACGCAGCCAGCGACCCACTTTCCGCAGCCAGAGAGTCACTTTCCTCACGCAGCGAATTATTCAATTTCCTCACGAGTCATGCATCGAACGACTCACTTTCCTCTCGCAGCAAACGACTCATTTTCCTCACGCAGCGAACGATTCACTTTCCTCACGAGTTACGCAGCGAACGACTCACTTACCTCACGCAGCCGGCGACCCACTTTGCGCAGCCGGAGAGTCACTTTCCTCACGCAGCGAACGATTCACTTTCCTCAGCAAACAACTCCCTTTCCTCACGCAGCGAATGACTCACTTTCCTCAGCGAACGACTCACTTACCTCACGCAGCGGGCGACCCACTTTGCGCAGCCGGAGAGTCACTTTCCTCTCGCAGCGAACGACTCACTTTCCTCAGCAAACAACTCACTTTCCTCACGCAGCGAACGACTCACTTTCCTCAGCGAACGACTCACTTACCTCACGCAGCCAGCGACCCACTTTCCGCAGCCAGAGAGTCACTTTCCTCACGCAGCGAATTATTCAATTTCCTCACGAGTCATGCATCGAACGACTCACTTTCCTCTCGCAGCGAACGACTCATTTTCCTCACGCAGCGAACGATTCACTTTCCTCACGAGTCACGCAGCGAACGACTCACTTACCTCACGCAGCCAGCGACCCACTTTCCGCAGCCAGAGAGTCACTTTCCTCACGCAGCGAACGATTCACTTTCCTCACGAGTCATGCATCGAACGACTCACTTTCCTCACGCAGAGAGCAACTCACTTTCCTCAACAATCCCCCGCGTGGGGTGCATCCTTGTGATTGGCTAAAACAAGGGAGATATCTGATTGGTTGCAGATCATTCCCTGTTTAAAAAAAGGCATTTGTGTGTCGAGCCAAGTCAGGGGAGTCTCAAAATTCACACACAAATGCAGTGAAGTACACAGACTGCAAGCAGTTTGTAAATCAAGATATATGTGTGTGTGCATCAGAAATACATTTCTGAATCTTGTCCTGTTGCAAATGTTGCATTTCTGAATTTTGTGTGTATTTCTGAATTTTGTGTAGACTTCTGAATTTTGTATGCATTTGTGAATCTTCTGTGCTTTTTAAATTTGTGTGTGCATTTGTAAATTTTGTGCGCATTTGTGTATCCTGTGTTTGTATTTATGAATCATGTGTGTGCATATGTGAATGTAGTATGTGCATTTATCTTTATTGAGACTCTTTTGGCTCCATACATTTGGCGCTTGACGAGTGTTAATTATAGGCCCTGGTTCTTCAACAAATATGCCGTCATGTAATACGTGAAACATTGTCACTGTATGTTTTCCAGTGAACCACTTCTCTAAGCTTGTGAAATCACAAATGTAAGTCCAAAGCCATCAAGGAAAAAGGTCTAGATCTGCTTCAGGTCTCACAGGTGAAGATTGAGACTGAGAACTATATAAAAGTAACCACTGTTTTCGTCCTCTTACCCATTTCTCAACTGCATGCTGTCTAAATATACCGATGGCATAACCCTGAGGAGCTTCTGGAGGATCTGACACCCTTGGGAGGAGAAAGCCTGGCCTATTTCAGCTGCAGAGCTCTGCAGAAGCATCTGGAGGGGAATGTGAATCCTCTTCAGCCTGGCCTAGTTAGACTAGGACTCACTTACTTACTTACAGAGAGAAAACAATATAATTAAACATCAGCGCCAGAGCGTTTGATCATTCTGCGCTTTTGTGTCTTTCTGAGAGAACTATTAATAGAGCACATGCATCTGTGCTTTCTTTCATGTCTTATCAGTTTGTGTGATTTCTATCTCTCATGACTTATTGCATGAAGATGCATTGCTCAGATTCGACTGTGTTTGAATCAAGTTGATTTTCTTGTTTTGTCCTTGTTCTCAGATGATCCTGATGGCTGTTTTGTTCCCCCAGAGTTTGATAAGACTGGAAGCACATTTGAGGTGAGAAAGCATGAATCCAGGAGCTTGTTATAAACACGCATTACAAATATACAGTCGTACTGATACTGTAACTTATCCTGAAAGACTAACACAGAAGGCATATAATATATATAATATATATTTTTTTATATTAATTGCATTAGACATCAAGATTATTTTATTAAATAAAAACAAAAATAAAAATAAATGTTACTTGAAATACATGTAAAATAAATGTTGACATAAAATAAAAAAAACATAATGTATTTAAAAATAAAATATAATATTTCAAATAAAATATAAAAGTTTTTCTTTTTTTTTTCATTTTCAGTTGGTTTAACATGCTAAAATAAATTAAATAAAAATGTATAAAACTTTATAGACATTAAAAAAATTCTAATGACAAAACAACAAAATTACTAAAACTTTAAGTAAAATTAAAGTTAAACAGAAAAATAAATAAATAATTCAAAATATTAAAATAAACTATATTAGTATCTCAAAGTGTAACTTATATATAAAAAGCACAATATTTAGCTTTTTATGTTAATTGCATTAGAAACCAAGATTATTCAAATGAATTTTACCTTAAAAAAAAAAAATATATATATATATATATATATATATATATATATATATATATATATATATATATATTTCTTGTCATGTTTATTGGATTGGACACCAAGATTATTGTTAATAAAACTGAAAAACTTAATAAACTTCATCTGAAAAAAAATCACTGAAATAAAAATGTATAAAAACTATTTAAAAAGCTAATAAAACTGACAAAATACAACACAATGTGAGTAAAATTAAAATGATGCATTTTTAGGAATATTACCGATCATAATATATCTGTAAAAGGTAAGTCTGGAAGGTGTGTGAATGATGCTGATGAGCCATGACACACAGATATGATATTATATGAGTCATAAGCCCTGAGGACTGTGATCTGTGAGCCAAAACATTCAACTTCCAGCTAATTCCACACTAGCACAAAGATGTTCGTGCCATAATATTAAATGCAAACAACCCACTGGCTTCTATATTATATGTGTTTATAATCCATAACTCTGTACTGTATTAAACATCAAACGTGTGAGAACCACGAGCCAGAATGACTGGAGGCGGCTTGCTTTTCTGAGATGAAAGATCTTACGTAATGTTTCTTTCAGAAGGGGAAGAAACAGATTTTTATTTTAAACACAAGTTGAGGATGTTTTCTGAAATGCTGATGATCGGATGCATGTTAGCTTCAGGTATATGCAATCATGATGTTTTTTTATTGGGTTTTTTGCTGCATTTCTGATCTTGTTTTATTGAAAGGTGATTTATTACTGACAGAGGAGTCAGCTTTGATGGAGAGTACAGATTGCTGCATGCTGACCAATAAAACAACTGATTAATGAGAAGAAAATATCATGCATCTGATAGAACTTTTTATTTTTGCATGTTCGTAACATCATTTTAATAGTATTTGTATTTGCATAATCATAAAATATTTTTAATTTTATACTTAATATACTTCTCTTTTTTCAGATGGAGGCCCTGTTAGCATGTTTATTAATGTTATGTAATTAATGTTAATTACATAATTTTATTAAATGTTGTCATTTTAATTTTATACGTAATACTTCATGTTTTTATTTTGATGTTCATAACATAATTTTTATAATATTGTTTTAATTTTCTGTGCATAATTGCATATTTATAGCATAATTTTTTATGTTTTTGCATGTCATTTGAATAATTTTGTAATTTAATTTTAATAATGCTATAATTAAAAACTTTATACATATTTTTTTATAATTCATATGTATATTTATTTATTTTCAGATGGAGACTTTTTTTCATCGTTTTATTTATTTATTTACATCTTCATTCCATAATTTAAGTAACTTTGTCATTTTAATGATATACGTTATATACAATGTTATTTAATTTCATATTAATATTTCATTTTTAGGGTGACTAGTTTTTTCCGACTACACAAGGAAAATAGCCTTTGTTTTATTTACTGAACTAATAAATAAAATAAAGAAGAAAATACATTTGCAATTTTTTATTGTACAAAATCAGACTCATAATGCACAATATGATACATTACAACTTCATATAACCAATTTTATCTAGTGGACCAGATGCAGGTTGCAAACTGAAAATATTTAACTGCTGGCAAGAAAATATTGTTTCTCTCTCTCTCTCTCTCTCTCAAATTCAAATTCAAATTCAAATGAGCTTTATTAGCATGACTGTGAAACACAATGTTGCCAAAGCATCAACATATCATATATAAGTAATAAAACAAACAAACAAAACATATATGTACAGATCATGTCATATGTAGCATAGTAAATATAAAATAAATAGATAAATGCAGTCGGTCTCTCTAGAGAATTAGCTGACTCTGGCGTTGTGAATAGCTAACACATATTTAGCCGCTAGTGCAGCTGTACTATCATCTTCTCCCAGTAAGAAGAACATTTTGTCAGTGTCGCTCAGTTCAGAGAATGATGGAATTAAGATTTGAAACCTGGGCAGAAAGGTTTCTCTTATACTGGTGTATTTAGAGCAGAAGAGCAGAAAGTGTTCCTCATCCTCGATGTGCTGTAGGTCACAGTGTCTACAGATCCTCTGCTCTCTCTCTGTCTTCCTCTCTCTATCTCTAGATCATGCTCACTTCATCTGTATTTGGAGAGGATTTGTCTTTCTTTAAAATGTTTAATAAATAGATAACTGGCCAATTTAGTGGTTCTATTGAGGGCCGAGTAACATTGCAGTTTATTCTGGAGGGCAAAATGTGCTTTTAGTGCTTGATCATGAGTGACTTTTAGATGTTTGTGGATATGGTTAATAAAAGGTTTGGGGTTGATGGACGAGTTGAAGAGCGAGTGAGTTCAGAGGATGAGGTTCTGCTGAGCTTTCATTGGCGAGGAGGGCTTTATATTGCACTGACTCTGGGTCAGACTGATGGAGGTGATGCCAGAACTGAACACATCTCTTCTGGATCTCCATGTTCAGCGGGTACAGGCCCAGCTCAGCCCTGCAGGCTGCAGTGGACGTGTTTCTGTCAACCCCCAGAATATTTTTGCCAATTTCCAATTGTAATTTTTCTGCTGATGTTTTATCCCAATTTTTTAAATTTAGTCCTGGCCCCCAAATTTCACATCCATATAAAAGAATTGGTTTTATTATTGAATTATATAATTTTATCCAGGTTTTAATGGGTAATTTTAAGTGTCCACATCGTGACTTTATAGCATAGAAAGCCCTCTGAGCCTTTTCACCGAGTGTTCTCTCTCTCTCTCTCTCTCTCTCTCTCTCTCTCTCTGTCTCGCTCTCTCTGTCTCTCTCTCAGGGTCACATGTTCTCGTTAGGCTCCACCCTGTGGGCGGCGCTGGACTCTGTGTCGGAGGCGGAGCTTCAGGTGGAGTTGAGTGAAGAGAGCAGGTGTTTGTTGAAGCAGATGCAGCGAGAGAAACCTGAGGATCGACCACCAGTCCAGGTTCAGCACATTATTCTCATTGTTAATTTAACATAAAAATCTACATACATTGTATATCTACATTAAGCTAAACTAAATGAGAATATTAATTTTGCTTAGGCAACTAGCTGAAATAAAATAAGTTTAAGCTTTTTTATATATTTTATTTCAGTTATTGTTTATTTTATTTCAAGTTACTAAATGTTTTTTTTATGTTTTTTGTTTGTTAACTAATAATATTGCTGTCAAGTATTTTTAACAATTAAAATAAAACACTATTAAAAATCTAATAAATAAAATTGATATCAGAGAATAATATAATAATAATAATAATAAAATAATTAATAATTGATAAATAATAAATCATATACAAATTAATAATAATAAAAAAATAATATATATATATATATAATTTAAATATATATATATAAAATCTATTTTTTTTACCTGCGTGTCGTGACCATTAACTGATATCAGAGAATAGTAAATAATAAAAAGTTTATATTTTATATTTTATTTGTTTATCTGCATGTCATGTGACCATTATCTGATCAGAGAATAATAAATAATACAAATATTTTATTACTTTACCTGCATTGCAACCATTATCTGACATCAGAGATTAATAAGAAATAAATACGTTTTAATAATACATTAAATTAAATAATTAAAAATTACAACTTTTTTGTTCATATATATATATATATGTGTGTGTGTGTGTTTATTTTATTACACTTAATGTCTATTCTATTTCAAGTAAAAAAAGAATTTAATGGTTTTAGTTAGTTTACTATAATAACCCTGATAGGAGCTTGATGAAAACAGACTTGTTCTGAAGGTCTGTGACTTTCTGTGGAGATTTAAATAACTAAAATGTACAACATGAACTTTTTAAGGATGATTTGATTTAATAAAGAGGCAGATTTTCATCTATGTGAATTATACCGTGTCTTATTCTGGCGATCATGTTCTCACACTTACATCTGAGTGCATTAGTAAGGTTTCTCAAATCTGTCCATGAAATTGAAGCGTCCACCTAGTGTTTTGTTTTTGTTACCGAGTGGTTATTGAAGACTAGTGTACCTTGACTCTCAATATCTGTCTAATCAATTTGCTGTGATTTCAGTGTCTCTAAAGCAGTGAGTAATATGGTCTCTGTCTTCAGGATATCGTCTCTCAGACGGAGGCTGTACTCGGTGACGTCTCGTCTGCAGTCATCTGCCGAAAACTGTCTGCTATCGGCCGAAGAGTCCTGTCCATCGACTCCATCGCTGCTCTGCAAGGTGTGAGCTCATAACGCACTGCATCTCATGCTCTGTGAGGGAATCACAAGTGGTTTATGAGCTGATAATTCAATCCAAAAATGTCAATAAAAATACCTAAAAGTGTCATAAGGCGTATTTATATTTTTAATGATTAAAATAAAATGCTATAAAAATATAATAAATAATGCAATTATTGTATTTGTTTACCTGCATGCCATTTGACCAACTTCTGACATCAGAGAATAATAAATAATTAAAAATTAATAAATAATAAAATTATTTTGTTAGTTTACCTGCATGCCATTTGTCATCGGAGAATAATATTAATAATGTAAAAAAAAAAAAAAAAGTTTACCAACATGATGTGAACATTTACTGATGTCAGAGAATAATAAATAAAAAATAAATTAGATAAATAATAATAAAAATATTTATTTTTTAACCTTCATGTCATGTGACCATTAACTCGCATCAGAGAATAAAAAAATAAATAATTATTAGTTTACTTGCATATAATGTGACCATTATCTAACATCAGAGATTAATAAATGATAAAAAGTAATAAAAAATATTTTATTCGTTTACCTGCATGTCATGAAAACCATGAACATGCACATTTTTTGTTAAATTATTAAAATGATTATTTTTAAACTTAAAAATATCAAGTATGAAAGTGTCTGTGAATCGCTGATCTAGTATCTGGCACGCTCAAATCGTTCTGTCTGTTCACAGATGGATGGGAGAAATCCAGTTTCCAGTTTCTGGATCTCAGAGCCTCGAGATCGAACTCCATGGAGCATCCCGCCGGAGATCGGACCATGATGAGAAACTACTCGTCTGATTCATACGACGGTGAGGAGCTGCTGCTGAGACGCAGAGGTCTGGTCTGGTCCGGAGGTTCGGCTGAGCTTTCTCCAGACAGCAGGTCTCAGAACAGTTCTCCAGTGCACAGGAGGAGTCAGGAGAGGAGGCCGGGGAGAGCCAGGAGAGCCCTGAACCGCTCCTGCTCCGTCCCGGACTCCAACAACCCCCCGGCGCTCTCTCCTCCGTCCCACACACCCATCAGCATGATGATGGCTGACCTGTCCGAGATCACGGAGGAGGAGGGCTGGAGCGGGAGCCTGCGGAGGACCAAACCTAGGGATTCAGACTCGGAGGGAGAGGAAGAACCCCACGCATGTGAGACAGATCAGACTGAAGCTGCAGGAGCTCGAAGCCCCCCGTCATCTGAACACGGAGACACTCACACAGACGCCGAAGTGCACAGCTCCAGCCTCGTCAACACATCTGTGTTGTGCCTGAATGAGGAATCTCAGAATCAGGTGCGTTTGGTGATGCAAAACAATCCAAATATGACTATTGATGTTCAATTAAGGCGATACACTTCAGATAAGGCCATTGCTTTTTCATGCAGTCTTTACATTTTAAACTATTTCGCTTCCATAACATGACATGCCTTCTGTGTGTTGAGCCTAATGTCCGTCATGCAATAGAAAAATAAGGTAATTGGGACTTTTTATCTAACAATTTTATATTCATATCTCATAGTTTTTACTTTTTTCCTCAGAATTTTGCATGCAATTTCTTACAACTAGATTTTTGTCATGCAATTCTGTATTTATTTCTCACTTTTAGATTTTTTTTTGTGAGTTTATATCTCATAATTAGATTTTTTTTTCCCGTGCAATCATGGGGTAATTTGTTTTTTCAATTTTCTAGTAACTAGATTTTTTTTTATTATGATCTTATTTCTCGTAATCTTTTTTTATTTCTCGCGATTAGATTTTTTTTTTTTCAATTTACATTTTTTTCACACTTTTTCAATTCAACGCTTATTTCTCACAATCTTATTTTTTTCTTGCAATTTTGATTTTTTTTCTCACATTTCTTTTCAATTCTGAGCTTATTTCCCATAATTAGAATTTTTCTTTCAATGTTAAGTTTATTTATCAGAATTCGATTTTTTCGCTTGCATTTCTGAGCTGAAAATTCTCAATTGCGTACAAAATACTTATAATTGTGAGATATAAAGTCAGAATTAATTTATTTTATTCCATGATGGTAACTAAAAAACAGATTTTGCAAGATATAAACTCAGAAATCAGAAGGAAAGAAGTCAGAATTGTGAGATAACAAATGTAATTACTTTGTTATTATTATTATTTTTATTCTGTGGTGGAAATGTACTATTCCATCTTTCAGACTATTAAAAAAAAACATTTAAGTGTTTATTTTATTGCACTTTATACATGTGCATCTGTAGATTTCAGTTTTATTAAATATCTTTAAAAGCTGTGAGTTTTTTCTCCTCTCTACTAACACGTTTTTTACCCTATATTGTATATTGAAGTGTCCTAACTTAATCCCAGGACTAAATCCAGCACTCATGTTGATGTAAAATGATATTGTGTGTTATTTTCTTTGTCTCTTTCTCAGTGGATCTCTTTGCGAGATCTTCTGTCGCGCTCTTCTCAGCCGTTCTCAGTCAGTGAGCTCTGGGCTTTATGCTACACGTGTCTCTCAACGCTACAGACCTACATCGACCTCCCAGGTCAGTGGGGACCGGCAACTGTTAGGTAGCTGATGATATTGCATTTAAAATCAGGATTGCAATATTTGTCCTTTTTCAGAAATTTTCTGGAAATTTACCAGAAGGTTTCCTCTTCTCTGCAACTCTTCAAAAAGTGTGAAACTAGTATACAGCGCAATTAATTAATGCATACACTACCAGTTCAAAGTTTGCAATAATTTTGATTTTTTAAATAAGTTTCTTCTGCTCAACAAGGCTGCATTTAACTTACAGTAAAATACAGTAAAAATTGTGAAATCGTGTTAGTATTTTCTGTGTGAATATCTGTTAAAATGTGATTTATTGCTGTGTTCAAAGCTGAATTTTTCCTTATAGAAATCATTCTAATATGCTGCTTTTGTGCCTTGAAGATTTTGTGAAGAGACTTGACATTCCTATAAATTTTAAACTAAAATTTTGTCTTTATTTGCCAATTACCCATGTTCAGATTGATACCAACCATCTCCATTGAACACAAACTTATACCAGTATTTTTTTAAACAACTGTTTTGTTACATTAGACTACCTGTGTCTGGACTCTGTGTATGTGGGCTGTGAAGGAGAGATGCTGTTTCTGAGACCTAAAAACTCAGGTAGGAGAACTACAGAACATCTCATTACCATCATAACAGCTGTCAATGAAGAGTCGATATTAAATCACAGAATTTTATACTTTAGAACAACATCACATGTCTAAAAGTGAATGCAATTATTATCATTTTATTTGTTTATTAAAATTATGTTCCTTTATTCCTTCTCAGCCCGCTGTGATGCATTTTTTCTGGCTCCTGAGTTTCAAGAACATGGAATTGTGACAGAAAAGGTCTGTCTAGTGACACGGTGTGTCTATTTGAATGAATGTGGTTTACAGTGTGTCTTTGCTCGTCTCTAGGCGTGTGTGTATGGGGTCGCAGCTGTTCTCTGGGCTACAGCCAAGTTTCATTTGTCTCCCGATCAAAAGCTGGCCATGCCGAGAAAACTCAAGAGGCTTCTGCTTGAGATGGCCAAACGTACTCCAATCGAAAGACCTTCTATTGAAATGGCGAAAAAGGTACTTGTGAATCATTTAGTCATTTAAAACGTACATGCTGGAGTCAGATTTCACTCGTTCACTCTAAAACACTGGATAAGATTATAAAAGTATTATATTTATTAAAAAAAAGTCAATATTTCATGAATAATATAATTTGGATATAATTTTAAATCTATCTGTCGATAGTTATTTTTTTAATAATTATTATTTGTGTTTATTATTATTTTATTATAAAAAAAATTTTGTATAAGTAATGTATACTTTTCAAGAACTATAGTTAGATCGTGTATAATTATATTTATTATAAATAAAATAGTTTTTATATGAAAAATGAATTACTAATGTATTTATTTATAAATAATCATATTTATTATAAAGAAAAATAATGGCGATTTTATAGCAATTATATATATATATATATATATATAGCTTAAAAAAATGAGAATCTTTTAATATATTTTTATAAGTATTTTGTCCAGAAAGGATAATTTTAATTACTGAATTAAAGTAATAAACATTATATGCAGAATTTGCATTTTTTTTGCATATATTAGTGCAAATTTGGGGCAGGATTTAGTGTAATTTTCATCGAGTGTTAATGGTCATAGAATAGACTTTATGATCCTTAAGACTTATTAAGAGTTTCTCTATGCAGTCCAAGCATGTCTTGTTTTTTCATCCAAACACATGTTCTGTTCTCTCTTGTAACACATCCAAGCTGTTTAATGTGCTAATGTGCTTTATGTCGGCTCTTATGTTCTAGTCGTGCCGTGATTACCTCTCCCGCCAGGGAACGAATGCCGAGAGCGTGTGGACACAGATCATCATCCGTGTTCATCAGGTGAAGCCTCACACTTATTTCATCCAGAGGATCTGTGCAGATGCAGATCTGAAGGAGTCACACGTGGCCAGGGTTTCATCAGTCCTGTGATCTTGTTTTCTGTGAGAGTGTCTGTGTGCTTCACCCGCCGTCGACTGTCTGGCACAGAAACATCATCTCTACCTTCGGTTATCAAATAGTCATTGACTGATTTTGCTCAGAGGTTGATCTTTCAGCTCTGGAGACTCAGTTGTGTTTAAGGCAAGACTCCCCGGCTGAATAGGGTAAATAATAAAGCTAATATTTATCACCATACTTCCCCAGTTGATTGATTGCATTCCAAGTCCAGGACTAGTCCAGACTGAGTCAAGACCGAGTCCAAAGAGGTTCGAGTGTGTATAATTAGGGTTAAAGCTAACAGGGGCGTTAAACAAGATCCCGGGCTCTATGCATAGGCAGTCCTGATGGGCCCCCATGCCCCCCACCCATGAAGATATCCAGGTAAAATAAAATATATTTCAGATTCATACTTTTCTAGGGCCCTCTCTTCCTTTGGGGCCCTGGTAATGAGTACTGGTTTTACCCCCAGTCCGACCCTGGGAGCTAAACTATAAAGGACACTGGCCCTCGAACAGAGTTTGGAGCTGTAAGGTCAAATTATTTTATGTACTTTATTTACTTTTTATTTACTTTATAATGTTGCTGTTGCTGACATTATGTCTGTGGTCAAAAATTAAAATGACTGATGCACACAGTGCACACACACATGCAAAGTTCGGGATATGACAAATGTGCGCGGCAAGGCTAGGCGAGGCAAGGCGTTTGGCTCTACTGGGCATGCACACATAAATACAGCGAAATTTTTGTCATACTGTACTAGTGCTTGCATAGACTAGTCGAGCGCTGTCGGAAACAATCGACTACTCAAGCATGCATTAACCATAATGCATACAAAGAGTTTGCAAGTATACGACGTGAATTTTAGGATTACAATATTGCATTGAGCTTTTACTTTCTATGACCTTATCTATGTTGCATGTAAAAATAAAATATGTAATGTTAGTATTAGGGTTGTGCCTGAAGCCGAATACCTTTTTTAGCTTCAAAAATGACAAATAAATTCAGAATAATTCTGCCTAAATACTCGGCTGAAGCTGGCTCAGTCTGGTGTTTGCTGGATAACCGTACACAGACCTCTAAAGTCACGAGTGTGAAGTGAATGAATGTAAACTTTGAGTAAAAAGAGCGCAAATCAAACACCGCATTGCTGTTCCTCTCCCTGCATCTCTCAGAAAGTAGAGCTTTACAAGAGTACTTTTACCTATAATAATACATCATACACGTTATGTTATTTGTAAATGTTTAAAAGGCAATTATTTAAACCTCTATACGATATGAAATGAATGAATGGAATAAGCAACCCGATCGAACGGCAATTCGTACATTTTTCACGAGGTGGCTTATTCGTACGACCACACTCGTACAAAATCATACGATTTTTGCCAAATTGTACGTATTTTACGAGTTGCACAATTCGTATGAACTTGTACGAATGACCTACACCTAACCCCGCCCCTAAACCTAACCGTCACTGGGGTTTAGACAAATCGTATAAAATCGTACGAGTGAGATCGTACAAATTCGTGCGAATAAGCCACCTCGTAAAATACATACGAATTGGTCGTGAGATAGCGTTGGAATAAGCACAGCGCGCGCTCACCTATCAAACAGCAGCGTTGCGCGTCTCAGTCTCTCAAACACCAAATCAGTTCTCTCTCAAGAGTAGATTTAATAATCTTCTTAGATACGGATACATTTTCGACTTGGTCTACGTGTTTGCATCTTTACCTTTTGCTGGTTTGCGCGGCACAAACACACTTATTTAGTGAAGTTCACCAAACATTAAGACTTGTTTAAAGAGTTAATGTAATGAAAATGTGCGCACTGAATGGATTCAGTGGTGTTCAAATGATCACTAAACGTTTGTCACGACATCTCTCTGCTTGCATGATAAATATTTTAGAAATTAATAATTATTTTAGTTTAACACCACATACTTTTTCAGTGAAAACTACGAAGAAAAAAAAAGATAAAGTCATAACGGTCTTATCAAGTAACTGTACGACGTTGTATCCGAATGTTGTGATTGTTACATATACAAATACTGGCTGTTACATGAAACTTTAAATATAAAAATGTCATAATTATAAAGTTTTAAAAATTAACTCATGTAATTGTTGCATAAGGCTATACATTAATACGCGTTTATTTAGAAAAAAAACGATTTAATGTGTTTTCATTTACAATGAACCAAGAGTAGTCGTTTAAAAAAAATCGACTAGTAGAAATCAGTAGTCATGCAACCCCTATACTGTACAACATTAATTAGTATTTCATTATTGTAAAGGGTACGTTTAAGGCTATTTAGGTCTAGACGTAAATAAAACACAATCTAAAAAGTAGAAAATTAAATTAGAAACATCTAAACCTTTCAGAATGCAGCAAGTTCACCGCTGATCATGCACATCCTTTCCCGTAACAAACAGCTGATCATAGCAGTACAATGATAGCACTTTTTAAAATGAATTTATTAGCTGAGCTAATGCAATGTATGTTTAGTGCTGCAAATCCATTTATTCTTTGCTGAAGCTTCTGCATCTTGCCTTAAGTATCAACTTTGCTTCAAATGTTTCTATTCAAATTCTTTGTACAAAAGAAGAAATAGAAACTAATGAAGACTAAATCCTATCAGCGTAGCAGCTCTTAGTCCAAACTCTCGTCTGTAACTCTTTCCTGTCTTAATGCATTACCTTCAGTTGACAAGTTTCTCATAACAAGTCTGGTTTTCATTGAAGGCATTCGATGGGAATAGAGATACAGAGGAATGGTCTTCTCCTGAGTGTGCTGAAAACCCATCTGACCCACACTTGGGAGAAGTTAAGACAGGTGCGAATTTGCATTTTTTTTTACATCTCACAAAACCTGTCTAGAATAAATTCTGGTCATATTTCACCCTCAAATCAAAAGAAAGAAGTAGTAATTTTTTGTGCATGAAAAAATAATAATAATAATTTTTCATAATTTAAGCACATTATACCCACTCAAATAACTTTTGTTGATTTGTATGTATGTATGTGTGTGTATTACTGTGCAAAAGCCTTCGGCCATCGAAAAAAAAACACCCCCAGCTCAACCTTTAATTGTATGATTTTTGTCAAATTCACTGTTTTACCATGAGCATGTACAGCACTCAATACTTAGTTGGGGCTCCTTTTGTCTGAATTATTGCAGCAATGCGGCGTGGCATGGAGTCGATCAGTCTGTGGCACTGCTCAGGTGTTATGAGAGCCCAGGTTGCTCTGATAGTGGCCTTCAGCTCTTCTGCATTCTTGGGTCTGGCATATCACATCTTCCTCTTCACAATACCCCAGAGATCTTCTATGGGGTTAAGTTGAGGCGAGTTTGCTGGCCAATTAAGAACAGGGATACCATGGTCCTTAAACCAGGTGCTGGTATCTTTGGCACTGGTGCCAAGTCCTGTTGGAAAATGAAATCTGCATCTCCATAAAGTTGGTCAGCAGCAGGAAACATGAAGTGCTCTAAACGTCTTGAGATACGGCTGTGTTGACCTTTGACCTCAGAAAACACAGTGGACCAACACCAGCAGATGACATGGCACCCCAAACCATCACTGACTGTGGAAACTTTACACGGGACCTCAAGCAACGTGGATTGTGTGCCTCTCCTCTCTTCCTCCAGACTCCGGGACCTTGATATCCAAAGGAAATGCAAAATGTACTTTCATCAGGGAACGTAACTGTGGACCACTCAGCAGCAGTCCAGTCCTTTGTGAAGCGAGACACTTCTGATGCTGTCTGTTGTTCAAGAGTGGCTTGACACCAGGAGTGCGACAGCTGAAACCCATGTCTTACATACGTCTGTGTGTAGTGGTTCTTGAAGCACTGACTCCAGCTGCAGTCCACTCTGTGAATCTCCCCCACATTTTTACATTTACATTTAATCATTTAGCAGACGCTTTTATCCAAAGCGACTTACAAATGAGAACAATAGAAGCAGTCAGGTCAACAAGAGAACAACAACAGTATACAAGTGCCATGACAAGTCTCAGTTAGTCGAGTATAGAACGCATAGCCAGGTTTTTTTTTTTATAAATGAAAAGACAAGAAAAGGAAAAGTGCTAGTATTAGTTGGTTAAGTGCTGTCGAACCAACTAATACTAGCACTTTTCCTTTTCTTGTCTTTTCATCTCAACATTTTTGAATATGTTTTGATTCACAATCCTCTCCAGGGTGCGGTTATCCCTGTTGCTTGTACACTTTTTTCTACCACATCTTTTCCTTCCCTTCGCCTCTCTATTAATGTGCTTGGACACAGAGCTCTGTGAACAGCCAGCCTCTTTTGCAATGACCTTTTGTGTCTTGCCCTCCTTGTGCAAGGTGTCAATGGTCGTCTTTTGGACAACTGTCGAGTCAGCAGTTTTCCCCATGATTGTGTAGCCTACAGAACTAGACTGAGAGACCATTTAAAGGCCATTTTAAAGGTTTTGAGTTAATTAGCTGATTAGAGTGTGGCACCAGGTGTCTTCGATATTGAACCTTTTCACAATATTCTAATTTTCTGAGATACTGAATTTAGGATTTTCCTTAGTTGTCAGTTATAATCATCAAAATTAAACGAAATAAACATTTGAAATATTTCAGTTTGTGTGTAATGAATGAATATAATAAACAAGTTTCACTTTTTGAATGGAATTATTGAAATAAATCAACTTTTTGATGATATTCTAATTATATGACCAGCACCTGTATGTGTGTGTATATATATACTGTATATATATATACTGTATACTCAAAAGTAAAACGTCGGACAACATTAACATAATGAGTTTTTTGAGGGGAAATGTGCTTTTGCTTCTAAAATAATGCCATTTTCATTATGTAAAATATCGTTTCTTATTTGAGGTTGAAATGTCTTTCATGAGATCCACCCTGTTGTGTAATAACTGTATGTTGCCTATATATTATTGTCCTTCACATGTGTTTGGCGTTAATCTGCAGGTGTGTTCGTGTTGTCTTTCTCTCAGGTTTTGTCCCATTGGCCAGCGAGGGCAGATTGGAGCCTGTAGCTGGTCCAGTTCCCCATCATTACCCAGAATCCTCCACCAGCGTCAGATTGCCCGAGGCGTTCACTTCTCCTTCCACACACTTCAGCCCCATAATCCTGACTCATCACCCGCAGTCTGAGCTGTAGGTCTGCAAACTCACTGATTTTAGGAAACCCCACAATGCATCATGTTGAATGTAATTAAGTCATCAGTGAATGTTTATTGAATCAATGCCTTTGGTAGTAGCCAAACTTGTATTCATAATATGTTAATTCATGAAATGAATGTTGTTGATGTGCATTAGGTTACTAATTATTTGAATCGGTGTATTTTTGCGAAGCAGGAATGATCGGATTCCCCAATCTATTGAGATTGATGATTTAGAGGAGATTTAAATTAACTTTTTTTTTTTACTTTCAGTTTTCATGTTAATTTTAGTGTTTTTTCTTCTTCTAATTGTTATGTGGTTTTAACATTATTATTTAAGTTTGATTATTTTTTATTTCAGTTTTAGTTTTTATTCATTTTAATTCCAGTTAGTAATTTTAGGTCTTAAACTTAAACTAAAAGAAAATTATAGATATTTATTTTATTTTATTTATTATTTATTTTTATTATTAATTTTAGTTTTAGGTAACAACAATAACCTTGATCTGAATCCCTATTTTTTGTTTGTTTTTGTAAGTATTATTTTATTTATTTTATTGTAAGTTGTTAGTTTTTTTTTACATTTTATTATTTTTATTTAAAAAATAATTTTATTATTTTCAAGTGTTAATTACATTTATTTGGTTATTTATTTTAAATTCATTATTTTTATGTATTATTTAATCAATTTTATTTTATGTTGTTGGTTTTCAACATTTTATTTTATGATTTTTGTTATAATTTCACAGATCTTGCTTTGACAACTAACTGAAAATGTAGTTTTTTTTCCATCTAATATTGATATTTATTATTATTATATAATAAATATGATTTATTTAAGCTTAATTTTAATTAACAAAAATGTTTAAATAGTTTTAATTATAAAAACTCTAAAAAGCTCTGAAGTTGACTTTAAAACGAAACCGTTTTTTTATTATTATTGTTATGTTGAAGGATTGTCAGTGGACGCTCTGATGAGGACATCACGGATGAAAGGATCCTGCGAGCACCAGATGAACAGGAAGAGAGCGCCGCTGAGGATGATGGGACGGGGGGAGTTTTCTCTGCCGGTTATTCATCCTCATCCAGTTGTAAAGCTCTTGTGAATTCCTCGCCTCCAGCAACTCTTCAAATAACCAGTCAAGAAACAGACGACCAGCCAAACTTCCCCATCTTGTCTTGTGCTAATGGGATTTGTAACAACTTCCTGCTACAGCAAGACCCTCAAACAGGACGTCTAACCTTACTTCCTGTTCAGATCACCATGCTTCAGCCAATCACAGGCTCAGAACCAGTAATCGAGAAGCCAGCCAAGCTTTCAGAGGACAGTGTGAGGACCGAAAGCGTCTGTGTGACCCCCAGAGACCCGTCAGTGTCTCCTAAAAGTCCAGTGTCTGATATCAGAGTCCAGCCGAACGCTGCGACTCGCTGTATGAACCTGAGCTCCTGCTCACCTCAGAGATGTTTGTGTCTGCAGCACGTCATGGAGGTGCTCACAGAAGAGTTTGCTTTGGATGGAGTCAAAGATCTGGCTATGGGTAAAAAATTAAATCACCAATTTTAATGTTTCTGCTTATTATACCTAACTGGTGTTTATTTTAAAATTATTTATTTAAAATGTTTTATTATTATATTTATTATTAATAATAATAATTTAGTTTTTACAATTTTACAATTATTTTTACTGTATTTTATTTATATTTAATATTTAATATTTTATTTTTATTATATTTAATAATTTTTTTATTGTTTTTTTATATTTTATTATTTTATTGTATTATTGTTTTTAAGACATAAAAATGTTTTCAATTATTTGATATTTTATTTAGTTTTACATTTTTTCTTATTTATTTACATTTCATATATTTAAGTATTATTGTAATGTATTGCTTTAAATCATTTTGTTCTTTCTTTTACATTTTATTCTATTTTATTTTGTTGTATTTTTTTACATATTTTATTACACATATTAAAATTGTTTTTATATATTTTTTTTACATTTTATGCATTATTTTAATTAACTTTTTCATTTTATTATTAACTTTATTTTGTTTTACATTAAATAATCTTTTATTTTATTTTATATATTATTCTAATTTTATTGTATTATTTCTATTTTTATTTCACATTTATTTTAGTTAACTAAACTTTAATTTAATTTAAATTGTGGTTTAATTCACATAGTTTCCCATTAAAAAATAATTGAATAAATAAATAATTGTTGTGTTTTTGAGAGTAGGCAATATATTTTAGACACATATTTACCTTTGTTTGAATTGCCTGAATCAGTTCTTTGTTGGAAGAGTCTTGTAGGATCCCTCGTGATTTGTTCTCTGTTTCCAGGAAAATACATCATCTCTTTAAAAAGCCTCCAGTTTGAGACGTTTTGTCGAGTGATAACAGAGAAATTCAGTGACGTGCACTGGGATCAGAAGCAGCTGTGTGACCTTCAGCGTCTGATCAACCAGCACTCGAGCCGACGGTGAGCCGCAGATCTTTACACGCTTTATCATCTGACAGGTAAAAAAAAATAGATTTGCAAAGCAAATAATACAAACTCTTACATCAATACAGTTTTGCTTCTTAAGTGGATTTAGCTTGTTTTTAGAGATGTTAAGAAAAACAACAAAAATATAGATTCAAACTAATTATTACTCAGACACAGATTGCAAGGTACAAAATAAATAAATAAAAAATACAAGTGCACGCATGAATGAATGATTGATTACTGAACAGCTCACGTTTCTGAGATGCTCAACAGCCTGCAGCTTTGAATCTGAATTTCAGTCACATGAGACCTTGTCAAAACACCTTCAAACACACATTCACTTGCGCTGCACTTATCATCAGTGATCAGGCCAGAATGGTTTCAGAAACAGCTGTTGGTCCGTGTGGAAACAGAAGAGTCCTCGAGATCAGGAACAGACACAGCGCTCATGTCACATGAAGCCAGGCACACAATGGTCTCTTTCTGACCGTGGATCACATGCGGTCCGATCCGGCTCGGGGTGTTACAGACGCTCTGCATGCGGTTTAACGAGACGCAGGTGATTCGAGACGACTGGAGACGCAGGTGCTGGAGATTCAGTGAGTCTCGCAATAAAAGACCGGTTTTTATAACTCTCAGCGCTCGGGTAAAGTGTTCAGGAACCATTTTGCAGTTCTCTGGTAGGTGATTTGGAGGATAATTATTTATTTATTTATAAACTTTCTTTAACTTCTTGCTCTGAAATCGGTCTTTATTGCAAAAAAAAAAAAAAAAATATGGATGTATTTTAAGCATAAATTTCACAGAAACAAAATATTTCCTTTAGATTTTTCTTTTTTTTTCTACAAAGAATAATTTTCTCAATCTGTGTTTTTGTCATGTTTTATAAACATTCTTTAACAAATAATAATAATAAATATGGAAATGTTTATGAAATACATTTTTATTTATTAATTTGCATGTTTTATTTGTTTAGTTAATAGTAGACTTTTTTAGGGGTCTGGCTTAATTTGTATTTTTATTGTTTTCATCTAATTATCCTTAAAACTAGACACATTAAAGAAAACCATGTAAGAGAATACATCTTCAAGTGCGTGTGTGTGTTTTATTTATTGACATATTTTAGACAGTTTATTATTGTTTTTACTTGCTTTCTGTATCTGTAGTGCAGAACAATCTATCTTTTAATAATGTTTTTTAGTTAAAACATCCTTTAAAAAAGATAAATGCACTTTAAAAAAAATTATATTTAATATTTTAAGTTATGTTTTTATTATTATTATCATTGCATTGATGGATTTTTTTATTTATTTCATTGTGTTTTGAGAATAAACCTCAGCTCTTGTCGTTTAGATATTTTACTGGACAATGTAGTTTTTATCTATTTGCTGGCTTGGCTCAGAGGCTTTGAGCTGTTTAATGATCTGTTTCCAGAGCTTGTGTTGTTTCTCTCTCTCTCTCTCTCTCAGTGTCTCTGATGAACAGTCCTCCTCAGAGGCAGTGAAAAGGGCAGCAGCGTCGCTCCAGAGCACCAGACAGCGTTTGACCAGCGAGGAAAACGCTCATCCTGACCACAATGCAAACCTCTGGCCCTCAGATCGACCCGCGACCGAGGAAAACCAGCTGAACGAGATCATGAAGGAACCGGAATGCAAACCAAATGAGCTTAAATACAGAGAAACCGCAGATGGACAAAACCTAGTTCAGACGGGATCTGAGACCAGGACCGCATGCTGGAGACGAGACACACAGGAAATGACATCAGAGGATGACAACAAAGGTAGGACCGCCTCCTGTCATCAATCATTCATCAAAAAAATCTGCCGTTTAGTTTTGAAACCACTTTCCTTTTCTGTCAGCCAATAATCAAATAACTATTTTAGGTTACCGTTGTATATGATGCAGCTTTTCTAATATCTTGTTCATATAGTAAATAATACTGGTTTATAAAGGAATGGTTCACCTAAAAATGAAATGTGCTCACCTTCAGATCATCCGAGATTAGGATGAGTTTGTTTTTTTTAGCAGATTTGGAGAAATGTAGCATTGCATCACTTGCTCTGCAGTGAATGGGTGCCGTCAGAATGAGAGTCTGATAAAAACATCACAATAATCCACAGCACTCCAGTCCATCAGTGAACATCTGGAGAAGACAAAAGATAAAACAAGTCCATTTCCATTTGCACATTAGCACATTAGAAATTAAACATTTAAAATATTTAGTTTTACTCAGATGGACATTCAGTGCTGTTTGATGTTGACTTCTGTGTCTCTGTTCTGTTGTTATAGTCTGATTAGTGTTTAGGAGTCAATGAAAGCCTGTTTGAGAGATGTTTTATTTAAAGTTGTGTAACGTTGATGGACAGTTGAAAGCAAATATAAAAGACGGAGTGTTTTTCAGTGCTGCCAGACTCACTGAGAGCTCTTGGTGTTTGTTAGTGGAAATGAGTTGCCAGGAAATTCATTCTGCTTGTTCCAAGCACTCGCAGTGATGTTTTCCTTCGTCTTTTATGGTCTTTGTGCTCCTGCTCATCACACACACACACACACTAAGTGCAAACAAACACACACACTCACAGCAAACTGCAGGTGTAAATCGCACACAAACACGTCCCAGTCAAAAACCAGAAGGAACAAATAAGGTAATAGAAAAAGTCTATCAGTTCAAAATAAGATGTCTTGTTTGAAAGTTAGCACAGATACATATTCAGATAGAGAGATGGACAGAAGGACAAATGGATGGGTAGATAGATAGAGGGACAAATGGATGGATGGACAAATGGATGGGTAGATAGATAAAGGGACAAATGGATAGACAGATAGAGGGACAAATGGGTGGATAGATAGAGGGACATATGGATGGATGGATAAATGGATTGGTAGATAGATAGAGGGACAATGGATGGATGGACAAATGGATGGGTAGATAGATAGAGGGATAGATGGATGGATGGACAAATGGATGGTAGATAGATAGAGGGACAGATGGATGGATGGACAAATGGATGGGTAGATAGATAGAGGGACAGATGGATGGATGGACAAATGGATGGGTAGATAGATAGAGGGACAGATGGATGGATTGACAAATGGATGGTAGATAGATAGAGGGACAGATGGATGGATGGACAAATGGATGGGTAGATAGATAGAGGGACAGATGGATGGATGGACAAATGGATGGGTAGATAGATAGAGGGACAGATGGATGGATGGACAAATGGATGGTAGATAGATAGAGGGACAGATGGATGGATGGACAAATGGATGGGTAGATAGATAGAGGGACAGATGGATGGATGGACAAATGGATGGTAGATAGATAGAGGGACAGATGGATGGATGGACAAATGAATGGGTAGATAGATAGAGGGACAGATGGATGGATGGACAAATGGATGGTAGATAGATAGAGGGACAGATGGATGGATGGACAAATGGATGGGTAGATAGATAGAGGGATAGATGGATGGATGGACAAATGGATGGGTAGATAGATAGAGGGACATATGGATGGATGGACAAATGGATGGATAGATAGATAGAGGGACAGATGGACGGACAGCCCTCAGATGGACAGATGGACGTATGGATAGATGGACGGATGGATAGACAGACAGACAGACAGACAGACAGACAGATAGATAGATAGATAGATAGATAGATAGATAGATAGATAGATAGATAGATAGATAGATAGATAGATAGATAGATAGATAGATAGATAGATAGATTAGTTCTATTAACAATGGTGTTGATTTTGGGGTGAAATATGATCTTGCCAGGTTTAGTGAGCATCTCTCTCTGTCTGTGATAGAGCTGTCTGAGCTGATGGAGCTGCAGTGTGGTTCTCCTCCTGATGGTGGCGCTGGTGAGTGTGTGTGTGATGCTGAAGCGCTGGAGGACAGCGGTGGTGCTCGGATCACTCCCGACAGCTCGGAGCTGGACATGGACGACTGTGACTCTCTGATCTCTGAGCGGATGCTCTCGGTCTGCAGCGGCCCTCAGCGGGCCCCGTGCGGCTCCTCCTGGGCTCTGGCTCTGTACGGGGACCAGTGCTTCAGTCCAGACGTGCTGGAGTACACACAGAAGCTCAGCAGTCACAGCCAAGCTCCCACGCTGGAGGACAAGTCACAGGTGGGTTTTATACATGTTGTGTATGGATTCAAATCTGTGCAAGTATAGGTCCTATTGTACCAAAATATACATATAAAAAATAATAAGAAAGCATATCTTTCATAAAACACTTTAAGATTAAGATTATTTTCATGACAATTTAACACATTTTCACCTCAATTATCAGTTTTGTATTTTGTTTCTTCTTAATTATCTTTATTCTCAGTGGTGAATTGGTTTTATTCCCGTGGTACGTTTTACTGTTAAAATGATATTTTTTTTTAACAATTAACAAATAGTAAAAGCAGTACAATGATAAATACAATATAAATACTTTACAATTAACATAATATATCAGTTATTAATTATTTTACTACCATTGTGATACTGTTGTAGTTTTAAATTTAGATTTAATTTTTTTATTATCTGTTTTCATTTTAATTTTATTTCAAATTATTTCATTTTTTTATTAATGTCTATATTGTTTTTACTTATTTAGTATTTATTAGTTTTAGTTATTTTAGTACAGTAAGTTAACCTGAAGAATGCTGCCTTGGCAACTAGCGAAAATAAAATATAATGTAATTATCAAAAAATAAATGTTAATTTTCTTTATGCAATTTAATTTCCTGTTTATTTATTTAGATTTCGGGCTGAAACATGATATATATATATATATATATATATATATATATATATATATATATATATTTTTTTTTTTTTCACTCTCGTGTTGACGTGTCTTTGCCCTGTGTCTGTTATTGTCCTAATGCTGATTTCCGGTGTTTATTTACTGCTAACTTTACTGAAAGGAGCCACATTTCATGCAGCCTGAATTTCTCCAGGTACAGTATTCTGAACAACCTTCATTTTCATCGAAGAGCTTCAGTGGATCACATCTTCCATCATTCATGTTCTGAATGAGCCACATGCATCAAACATTCAGAACCAGGAACAAAATATAGACAATGTGCATTTTGATTGGGATCAAATATAGAGTTGGATATTTATATGATAGTATCTCATATTTATAGCAGAGTATGAGAGCTCAGTGTGTGTGTGTGTGTGTGTGTGTGTGTGTGTGTGTGTGTGTGTGTGTGTGTGTGTGTGTGTGTGTGTGTGTGTGTGAGAGAGATGCTTTGATGGCGTTTGAGGGCTGTATTTATGAGCGGGGTTCAGACGCAGGAGCTCTACAGGAGGAACAGAGCTGCAGATGGACCTCAAAGCACTGACCATCGATCTCTGTTACCATAGAGAGACATACAGAGAGTCTTCATCCTGTTTTAATTGATTCAATTGATCAAAAGTGACAGTGAAGACATTTATAATGTTATAAAGGAATTCTATTTCGAAGAAATGCTGTTCTTTTGAATTTTCTATTCATCTCTGAATCCTGAAAACTTAAATGTATCATTGTTTCCACAAAAATATTAAGCAGAACAACTGATTCCAACATTGATAATAATCAGAAATGTTTCTTGAGCAGTAAATCATCATATTATTCTGATTTCTGAAGATCATGTGACACTGAAGACTGGAGGAATGATGCTGAAAATACAGCGGAGCATCACAGGAATACATTACACTTTAACACAGATTCACACAGAAACCTTTTATTTTACATTTTAATAATTCTTTAAAAAATGTACTGCGCTTTTGATCAAATAAATGCATCCTTGTTGAGCAAAAGACATCATTACATTAAAAAAATCTTACCAACCCTAAGTTTTTAAAGACAATTTACACCCCCAAGCATCTTCATCCTCTTCATCACATTGAGTCCTAACTGCTGAAAAAAAAGTATTATATAAAAATCTTTACAATTAAACCTTAATATATGAAAATAAAAATGCATGAAGAAACATTAATTTATTATTCTTTTTAAAATAAAACATTAATAGAAGTTAATAATTGGATCTCAGTAATACCTAAATAACACTGGTCTAAATTGGTCTAAATGATTAATCAGGTGAAGTTGGGTTATTTCCAGCAGGGAACTGGTTAAATCCTGCGTTCTGTTGTCTGTGAATGCAACGCATGTTAGTTGCATGTATTTCCAGAGTCCAGTTGGGCATCGAGATCCATTTATTGATCTTTTCTTACCTTTTTATCTTAAACAGGAGCTGCACCAGCAGCTGATTATTGAGAGCAGAAATCTGAAAAAGAGCATAACTTTCTACCACAAGCTGATACAGCAAGAGAGGAAAAATAAAGGTACTTCTGCTACAATAGAAAACCTGATGGCTGTGCGTTAATTCTGCAGTGCAGCTGTTCTTCGTTCGTCAGATGTGTGTTTTATGTGCCGCTCGTCTGTCTTTGTAGGTTCAGACATGAAGGTGATGGTATCTAAAGTCAAGCAGCAGTTTGACGAGCTCAGAGCCAAAGTTGAGTTTCTGCAGTCTGTTAAGAAATATCTCCAGGTTTGTGCCAAAGCACACGCTGCATTTCCTCTGCCGTGGGTCTAAAGACATTTCTAAGCGTTCATATTCTACGTTTACATTTATTTACTTTGCAAAGACAGTTTTATCTTAAGAATCTCACAGTGTATTAGGTTTACATTTATCAGAGCACTGGGAATCATGGGAACCCATGACCTTGATGTTGTCAGGAACTTTTAAATAATAAGAACTAGAGATCTGTTTGGATGAGCCAAATTCGAGCCATTGTAAAACAAAGCCATTGTAAAAGTTAAAATATTAGTTTCTTATAATAATAATAATAATAATTCTTCTTCTTCTTCTTATTCTTATTATTATTATCATTACCAATTTATAACAAATTGTATAATAATGGTAATCTATTTAATTTATTATCAATAAAAGTAATAATTTAATTATTATTACTTTTATTATTATTAATTTATAATTATATAATAATGCTATTAATCTGCCTAATTTATTCTAAATTAATAGTAAAAAAAATGTTTTTATTATTAATAATAATAATAATAATAATAATATATTATTATTTTCTATTTTAATCAATTAGACAATATTGTAATCAAATTTATTATAAATTTAAAAATATCAGATTACTTATAATAAATATTATTGTAAATATAATAATAATAATCATAATAATAATCGATTCATATTATCAATTCATAACAAATTGTATAATAATGTTAATCTATTTAATTTATTATAAATACAAATAATATAATAATTATTATTTATATTAGTAATAATAATTAATATATATTATAAATAATAATAATAATCTTTATAATTTATTCTAAATGAATAATAATAACTATTAATAATAATATTTATTATTATTATTAATAACGAATTATTTTAATAATAATATTTTTACTATTTATAATAATAATAATAATAATAATAATAATATGTATAATTTATTATAAATAGTAAAAATAACAATCATATTTTAATTTTAAAACACCAACAACCACAGAATAATTGCAATAAACAATTATTTAACTTTTAAATAATTCTGTTCTACCCTGGTTTTGAAGTTGGCTTAACCAATCAGATTTGACCTCACAGCTCTAAGTTTTTATCCAGTATTTAGAAATTTCTAAAATCACCAAGGTCATAGGCTTGATTTTCAACACTGTGAACCTTAAATACACCGTAAGCCACTTAAAATAAAAGCATGTATGCCATATATGAATTATTACTTATTAGTGTCTTTGTCTTATTGTTGTTGCCTCAAGCGTTACATATTCAGACAAGCAATA
>NC_081784.1:876005-896005 GCF_963082965.1 Carassius carassius
TGCAGATGCTGGACGCTTTCCTGACCGCTGAGGTCACTGCCTTCAGAGTTTAACTCTTAAACTGCTGGTTTAGACAGAAGGCTTGAATGCATGTGAAATAACCGCGTTATGCTGTGTCTTCAGGTCGCACCGGTTGAAAGTCGAGGAGCAGGTTTGCTGGCGACGCTCCAGGCCTCACCCAGGAAGAGGCACGTCTGTGTCCCGTCGTGTGCGCTCGACGCCTCCATCAGCAGCCCAGAAGACGAGGAGAAGCTCTCAATGAACTCATCTATCGAAGATGCTGCTCGAAAGGTCTGAGACAGTCATTTTAGCCAAGACACTGCAGGTGGATATTATAAACACTAATAGAAATCACAGTACTTACATTACCAATTGACAAATTGTTACCAGTCTTCTGAAAGGTTAAGGTTAAATTTGCATTTAAATGACAATGATAACAGTCCACTGGAAACATTACGAACCAGTGGACTCAGGAAATGAAATAAAGAATAACCGTGTGGTTACAAATAATGATGGACATTAGGTACCTGATTAAAAAGGGTTGTGGTGATTAGGAACACATTGTACGATTGAAGAAAGTAATACTGTGTAACCTGCTCTTGGTTTCTTCTTGTGATAATTTAATTTAATTTAATTTAATTTAATTTAATTTAATTTAATTTAATTTAATTTAATTTAATTTAATTTAATTTAATTTAATTTAATTTAATTTAATTTAATTTAATTTAATTTAATTTAATTTAATTTAATTTAATTTAATTATTGAGTTGAATTTTATTTTATTTGAATTGAAATTGAAGTAAATAATTTAATATTTTTTATTTATTCATTCATGTATTTAATAATTTATTTTACATTTCAATTTTATTTACACATATATTTATTTATGTATTTTTTATTTTTTTATTTTTTTATTGACTTTATTTTTTTTATTTATTGTTAAGAAACTTTAAAAAGTTTTTACAAATGCATTTAAGGAGTTATCTAATTGACAAATGTGCTAATTAGCATTTATTTCCACAACAGAAATCTAAACATTTGATAAATCCAGGTTCAAAGTTCTTGTTCGATTTTGTTGACAAATCAGAGTGAAAGCTCTATACAGACAGGAATTAAATTTTCTATTTTTATAACTCCATAAATCCAAAAAGTAGTCAACAGACAGTAAAACATACATTTTTGCTATGTTTTTAGGAATGAAATGTTAAATATGAATCAAGCATATTATATATATATATACAATATAAAAACGTTCAGAATATGGATGGGAATAAAACTGTAAAATTTGGTGTATGCAAGATAAGATCTACAGCAAGATAATATAAACACTTAACCTTGCATTTCAGATGTTTTCTTTCCACTAGCCTGAAAGTAGTAAAATATCCCCCAAAATCTCGAAATCTCTAATGTGCATGAAAAATAAATAAAAAATAATGTGCATGAAAAATAAATAGTTTTACCTGTAGTTCCTTGCCCTAAAAAAATCAAACACGTTTCTATTAATCTTAAACATTAATTTCATGCATCTGAGCAGCAGTCAAACACCTTCTTCTTCATGAGATGTGTTCACGCGTGTGCAGAGTTTCCAGTGGCGTGTGTCGTGTGTGGTGGAGCCTCAGACGGTCCAGTGTAAAGAGAAAGTGTTCTCCATCGCCGCGGCTCTTCCACGGCCGTGTTACGCCTCTCTGATGAGCAACAGCAGTCTGAGATCAGACGAGAGACGTCCCTTCAGTCAGAGCGAACACACACCGCTGCACATCGCACAGCAGCTCACTTTACTGGAGCAGGTGATCAAACACACCGCAGTCTTTTATTAAATATACAGCACATGCTAAATATCTGTTAAACATGTGGAATAATTATGATTTTTAAAAGCTGAAAGAAATCTCTTCTGCTCACCAGGGCTGCATTTATTTGATCAAAAATACAGTAAAAATTGTGAAATATTATTAGAATTTGAAACAGCAGTTTTCTATGTTAATATATGTTAAAACGTAATTTATTTCTGTGATGAAAAGCTGAATTTACTCCAGTCTTTAGTGTCACATCCTTCAGAAATCATTGTAATATGCTGAGAAATATTTTGCAGCACAACATTGATAGTAATCAGAAATGTTTCATATTATTCTGATTTCTGAAGATCATGTGACACTGAAGACTGGAGGAATGATGCTGAAAATACAGCGGAGCATCACAGAAATAAATTACACTTTAACACAGATTCACACAGAGAACTGTTATTTAAAAGTGAAATAATATTTCAAATTTTTATTTTATTTTATTTTATTTTATTTTATTTTATTTTATTTTATTTTATTTTATTTTATTTTATTTTATTTTATTTTATTTTATTTTATTTTATTTTATTTTATTTTATTTTATTTTATTTTATTTTATTTTATTTTATTTTATTTTATTTTATTTTATCCGCTCTGTTCTCATGCTGTCTTGTCCTGATCCATCTCTAGGTGGAGACACATGATCATCTTATTTTAAAGCTGGTCTTGATCCTAAATCTGAAACAGACTTTATATGGGGCCTGAATCACTATATCAAGCAGTTTCCTGTCTCATCGTCTGTTTTTCACGCAGGAAATATTTCATGACTGTCACCCGGTTCACTTTCTGAACTCAAGAGCTCACGGAGTGACGGAAAACTCTGGAAACATTTCCAGGTGAGTTTCCACTGTCCTTCAAGAATGTGCATGAATGTATAATCAACAATTAAAGCAGTGGCCTTCTATATTAAATCTCAAACTTGTTTAAGCATTTTTCAAAGTCTTATAAATAAAAAGCATTTTTACATGCATAAAAATGATTTTCACCTAAAAGAACTAAAGTGCATGTACATATGTATATTTCATCTTCCCGATATGTTCAGTGTGTGTGTTCAATGTTGCTGTGTGTTGGTCAGGTGTGTGTCTCCATCCTCCTCGCCTCTAGAGGGCAGCGGTCTGTTGGTCAGTGAGGTGTCGGGGCCCCGGGGCCCCCTGCAGAGGCTCCTCACACACGCACACTGTGTCACTAACTGGGTTTCTGCTGAACTGGTCACCTGCGACTCGGTCAAGGTGTTTCCTCAGAGTTTACCGTATATTTACTTATCTTATAAATCTTAGCAGTGAAACTGGGTTATGAATGTGAATATCTATAACTCTTCTCATGTTAATAATAATAGACTGCTTCACGGCTTTTTGTTTTAATTACTATAATAATTAGTTTGAATTAACTAATTTAATTAACTAATTAAATTATTATGAATTAAGTTATACTTAAAAACCTTTTTTAGTTACTTTAGTAGCACTGATATACTATTACATTTGTATTATTTTAAATTACATTTAATTTATATATTTTCATTTAATTTTACATAATATTTTAATAATTTCATTGATAGATTATGTTATATTTTCATATATTTTAATAATTTTCTTTATTTTAAATTAGATTAAATTTTTATATTTTCAGTTTTAATTTTAATTTTACTTAATATTTTAATAATTTCATATATTGGTATATTTTCATATATTTTAATAATTTTCTTTATTTTAAATTAGGTTAGATTTTTATATTTTCAATTTTAATTTTACTTAATATTTTAATAATTTCATTGATTGCTTTTGTTTTTTTGCTTTTAATTACTTATTTTGTAATATTGTAATACCTGTATTATAAATATTGTTTATATATATATATATATATACATATTACAAACAAAACAAATACAAACAAAAACATTACAAAATCACTGAAACATAAATTAAAATTAAATTAAAACAGAAAATAAAATATTAACAAAAACTATAATAGTAATAATATGTTAGTGCTACTTAATTAACAACTAAAATAAAATAGTTTTGAAGCCACAACCTGTTTTACTTCCATAATGTGAAGAAAAACCTTGCAAGATTATGGCTCAGGTGCAAAAAAACCTGAAAAAAAAGAAAAAAATATATGATGCATTAAGAACATATTTTAAGGACTATTAAGTGTTTATTTTATTTTATTTTCTGCATTTTAACTTTTAATTTCTTGCAAGTTAAGAACATTTCTATCCCTAATTTCCCGATATGCACATAAATACACACTATATTTATTTATACTAGTCCTAAAGTCGGGTGCATTTGAATATCTGGCTGTATTTTAGGCACAGGCGGCTTTACTCGCTCGCTTTCTGTCCATCGGCAAGTACTGCTACGAGACGAGAAACTTCGCCACAGCTCTGCAGATCCTGTCGGGGCTGGAGAATGTGATTGTGAGACAGTTACCGGTGAGAAAGTTACAACCTCAGCTCCACTGTATTTGTGATTTGTGCTGTATCTTAACCAGCAGCTGAAATGTTAATTGCATGTCTGTTTAAACAGATTAAACACTAGCTCTATTGAAAAGCATGAATGAGATGTAATTGGTGTTTTGATCAGTGTGACAGTATATGTCTCTGCTCTTGTGTGTGTGATGAACGCAGGCGTGGAAGCAGATCTCGCTGAAGATGTGCGAGACTCTCGAGGAGCTCAGGGCCGTGCAGGTCAGACCTGGCAGATTTTAATTATTTTAACTAATTCTTAATGCTTTCTAATGTTATTTACATTTATAATATATTTATAAAATTAAAGTATGTTGCATTAGTATTATTGCATTATATAATATCTATTTCATAATATTAATAATCGAACTGCTTCACAGCTATTTATTTTAATTGTTGTAATAATTCGTGTTTTTTTTACTAATTGATTGTTTTCAGTGTTTTTAATAATAAAAGCAATAATGCAAATATTACATTATATTATATATTATGTGTAACAATAATAACTGCTTCACTGATATTTTTTAATCGAATGTAATTATATTAGGAATAATATGAGATATTGTATTATATTATTAAAATGTTATTGTATTATATAATATTATAAAAATAATAATTTTGATAACAAAACTGCTTCACAGCAGAACACATTCTGAATTGTTACTTGTATTATTATTATTATTATTATATAACATGAATAATATTAATAATACTGCTTCACAGCCATTATTTTAATGATTTATTTTAATTGTTTTCAACTGAGGAATTGTTTAAAATGTTTTTAATAACAAATATAATACAAATATATAATTGTATTATATATTATCTGTAATAATAATAACTGCTTTATTGCTGTTTAATTTATTTTTAATGGTTTATAATGAAATTATATTAGTTGAAATGTTAAAGTAGTATATTATTATATCATATAATATTTATAAAAATAATAATTTTAATAAAAGTGATTTATAGCTATGTTAAATTACTTTATTAATTGTTTTGAATTAATTCTGAATTGTTACTTCTATTATTATTATTATTATTATATAACATGAATAATATTAATAATACTTCTTCACATCCATTTATTTTCATTATTTTAATCATTTGTTTTTTTAAACAAATCCTTTGTTTTGACATTTTTTATTATTATTATTATTATTATTATTAATGTTAATAACATTAATAATAACAAAACTGTTTTAATTAGCTTAATAATTAGTAAAAAAAAATTAAACCATTTAAACCTTAATTGCTACTTTCATTATCATCATTGTTATTATTATTATTATTATTATTATTATTATTATATTAATAATAACAAAACTGCGTCACGGCTTTTCATTTTTCAAGGTACTGCTAAGTAATGTATTTTCCCCTTTTTTTAATTTCTCTCATAATCTCCAGACAGTCACAAAACCCAAACATTGTTGATTATGTCCTACAAATTATTAAATAACTCAATTAATTTTAAAATAGATACTGAAAGCATGCTTATCACTATACAGGTGTACTGAGTCCTTGTTCGAGTGAATGGTATTTTTGATGTTGTTTTGAATAATTAAACACAGTAATGCATTTAGATTTTTCTGCATTTTTAAGATGCTTTTATCCAAAGCGACTTATTCATGCGAGTTCATGCATTCTCTAAGAATCAAACCCGTGCCATTGGTGTTTGAGCTACAGGGTCCCATCGAAGAGAGAGGAGTGAGGCTCTCAAGTCTGTTAATGACCTTGTTTCAGGTCTTTCTGAAGAGTGATAATCTGTGTCTGATGGAGGGAGAGAAGGACAGACGGCGGCCCACTCTCCCAGACGCCCTCATCCTGGCCATACACATCCAGCAGCTGGAGATCGGAGCGTTTACCATGACCAGCGGAGCATACAAGTGGCCCAAACTGAGGTCTCATGAACGCACTTACATTTACATTCATGCATTTAATAGACGCTTTTGACTTTTGTTTTTTAGTTCACCCAAAAATACATTTGTGCTTAAAATATCCTCACCCTCGGATCATCTGAGATCAGAATGAGTTTGTGTCTTCATCAGATTTGGAGAAATGTAGCATTGCATCAGTTGCTCTGCAGTGAATGGGTGCCGTCAGAATGAGAGTCTGATAAAAACATCACAATAATCCACAGCACTCCAGTCCATCAGTGAACACCTGGAGAAGACAAAAGATGAAACACATCCAGCATTAAGATGTTTTTAGCTCAAACACAGAGTCTATAATCCATAATAACACTTCCTCCAGTGAAAAAGTGCATCTGCTGTTGTCTCACATAAAATAAAAATCAAGAATTAAAAAAATAAATAATAATTGTATTTAGCATTCAAGCTGTAATATTACAATACACATATTTATGGCCGTCTTAATTTCTTAATTTACGAATTATTAACCTCTGAACTTTTATTTTGACTAAATCAATAATAATAATAATAATAATATGAATATAAACACTTTAAACAAGTGTTTTAGTTTTCTATAATTTCAGTAATTATTGTAATTGCTACTACTAAACAAAATAAGAAATATCCCCATTTTATTATCACACTGTATTTATCATAATGATTTTATTTTATACTACTGTGACTGTAAAATTTCAATAACAATAGTCTTATTTTCTTCATTTTCGAAAATTTACCCACTGAACTATATTATATATTATATTTTTACTATATTAATAATAACTATAAATTGTGTTGTTGTTGTTTATTTAATATTTAAGAAAAAAATATAACATAATAAACACTATAAGCATGTT
This sequence comes from Carassius carassius, assembly GCF_963082965.1. Classification (NCBI taxonomy): domain Eukaryota; kingdom Metazoa; phylum Chordata; class Actinopteri; order Cypriniformes; family Cyprinidae; genus Carassius; species Carassius carassius. The sequence continues at coordinate 883,069 of NC_081784.1, forward strand.
TTTAATTATTCTAAAAAGAAAATATTAAAATATCGTAATTATTATTATTATTATTATAACTTCCACTAAATAAAATGATTAAATAAAATAAGAAATATTACATGTGTATCGTTTCACTGTATTTACGAAAAAATCTATAATTTTGTTCTATAGTACAACTATAAAATTACAAATCCACTATTAATTTTCTTCCTTGAATTATTAATTTATTCATGAACCATTAAACTTTTATTTCGACAATAATAATAATAATATTTATTAGTAGTAGTAGTAGTAGTAGTAGTATTGCTACTACTAAATAAAACAATAAAATAAATATTACTAGTGTATTATTTCAAACATAATTCAACAAATAAAAATGAATTACAATGGCTGTCATAATTTCAAATTTACAAACATTAATCAGCCAGTTTATAATCAGATCCTATTACGAGTGACTCAAACTCAGATGCAGAGACGAGTTCATGCCAGATTCAATCATTTAGATTCAATATATCACACAATAAAAGTCATATATATAATAAAAAATCAACCTTTGCATTTTGATATGCACTCAAAGCCGATTATTTCGATTAATCGTGCAGCCCTACAAACACCACTCCAAAAATGAGAGGCAAATGCTGTTCTTTTCCTCTTTGCATCTAAAGCCAGACTCACAGGTCGAGTCTCTCTGGTGTGTTTGTTTCCTCTCAGGAACATTGCGCGTGTGGTCAGTCAGATCCAGGCGTTTCAGGAGCATCTCTATTCCTATCCTCCTGACCTCACGCTGCAGGCGTACCTGCGTGGACGACTCGCACGCTTCGGCAGGTGTGACATCCCGCTCCTCGCCTCCGACAACCACATCAACTTCAGCCAGATGCCCGCCACTCGCCGGATCCACGACACGCTGCGCCGCGTCAAAGCGTCGTTCCAGTGACCCGAACAGATGTGGAAGTCGCATCCGGAGACTCCAGACATCTCCATTTGAGCGCTGAGGACAGATGAAGATGTATGAATGTTGATGAAGAATACTGTGAAAGCACAGGTGAATTTCCTCTTTTTAGGATGTGGAGGTGTTTTCTCATCTTTAACTTCAGTTTCAGCCAGATGGATGGTTTTCTTCAATGAAGCAAAGACTTTTAGTTTTGTGTTTATGTTTTCGGACGGCTACACGACCAAATATTACAGTATGGATGTTTATAGACTTATTGATAATGATTGAGAAATTATTAATGCATTTTAGATAAGATTCAACCGTTTGCATAATGCATATATATAATAACTCCTCTAGGAAATTATTCTACTTTTAAAAATAGAGTAAACATGATATATTTCTATACAAATCTTAGGAAATTGTGATGTACTTTTGCATAACCTTTAACATAATTTAACTCATTGCATTTTGCTGTTTTGTAGTGGGACACATATATTTCACTGCATGTTTTAAAGTTCAAGAACGCAGCTTTTGCAATTGCATTATCAATAAGATTTTCCTTCTTCTTAAAGTTCAGTTGTTTCAAACTTGTATGAGTTTCTTTCTTGTGTTGAACGCAGAAGATATTTTGAAGAAACCTGGGAACCGAACAGTTTTTGGTCCCCATTGACTTCCATAGTATGGAGAAAGAAAGAAAAAAAAAAGTTTGGTTTTTCAGGTTTCAGTCTTTATAATAATACTTTAGATTTGAAGAAAACCAGTTAATTTACATGTTTTACATCTGCAGGATTACAAACTTGTTATTAATTAATCAGGATTAGACCTAATAAATTGCATCGTATTGACTGAAAACTTCTCGTTTTGATGCAGTGTGTTTTTCAGGTGTGGTGAATACAGATGTAGAATACGCTCCCATCTTCATCTCTGACATGTGACATACTAACCACCATCATTTTATGAGATTTTATTATCCAGCCGTGAATCTGATGGCTCCTCGGCTCATGGATGAACTGACCATCAGAGGACCTCAGAAGAAGCAGAAGGTCATCTGGGTATTGTTCAGTTACTACACATGAATTAAAGTTTGGAATAATTGATTTTTTTTTATGTTTCGGAGAGTCTCTTCTGCTCATCAAGGCTGCATTTATTTGATCAAAAATACAGTAAAAATTGTGAAATATTATTATAATTTAAAACAGCTGTTTTCTGTGTGAATCTCTGTTAAAGTGTAATTTATTTCTGTGATGCTCCGCTGTATTTCCAGCATCAGTCTTCAGTGTCACATGATCTTCAGAAATCATAATAAAATGATGATTTACTGCTCAAGAAACATTTCTGATTATTATCAATGTTGAACACAGTTGTGCTGCACAATATTTCTGTGGAAACTGATGCATTTTATATTTCAGGATTTTTCAGATGAATAGAAAGTTCAAAAGAACAGCATTTATTTGAAATAGACATATTTTGTAACATTATACATCTATTTTTGTCAGTTTTGATCAATTTAATTGATCCTTGCTGAATGAAAGTATTATTATTTCTTTCTTTTTTTCATAAATCTTACCCCACGGAAAGAAATTACATTTTAACATATATTTACAGAGAAAACAGCTGTTTTATATTGGAATAATATTTCACAATTTTACTGTACTACATTTGATCAAATAAATACAGCCTTGATTAGCACAAAACTTTTTCAAAAACATTACAAATCTATATATTATTCCAAACTTTTGTAGTGTACTGGACGTTCGTAGAATTATTAAAGAAACATGTATGCATCATTAAAATGTTAACAACATATCTGTGCTTCTGACGTGTCAGTATAAACATGATCGTAAAACAAAAAGCAGTATCGCACCCATAATCGTTCATATGTTATTCTGCTCAGGTGATTCTTCCACACAGTACTGCTCGATGTTATTGCATGTCATCATATATCATATCATATATGCGAATTAAATAATGTGTGTTTGGGAGTTTCTCGCGGGAAGCGCGCGGGATCCTCGTCATTGTTTCGCGGCGGATCAAAGCGCTTCAGATAAAGGCTTTAATTGCGAGTCAAAGAGCTCGAGCTCCTGCACTATAGATCACTGATAAAGGAAACAGTCAACATGCCCATATCATCATTGTCCAGCTAAACGATCCTTTCCAAGGCTCTGTCTCTCATCCACAGACATTCAAAAACAGTCTGATGAACTGCAGACCTCTGTGCCATGCCATCCTTTCAGATTTATCACCAATATTATTGAATCACAGGTTTTGTTTCATCATTAAACTTCAAATGAGTAAACAATTACATTAATGCTTTTGAACTGATTTGTTATATTTCCGTCCAAACCCGCCTTTTGGCATGCAATAATTTTAATTTTTAGTTCGTTTATTAAAAATTGCCGAAGCGTCATATGCTTTGTCATATGCAAAAAGAAAAAGAAAGTAAAGACTAACTATTTAGACTTATTAATTTCCAGATTCAGATTGACAGGTCTTGTAAAATTAAGATTTACAACGTAACAGCATGAGTTTCATTAAACATGCATAAACGTGCACATATGTGCATATGCATGATTAAAAAGAAAGCAATGCAAGTAAATAGTTGCACAGATTTAGGTTGGTGCAATGAGATCTCCGAGTTGTTGTGTTGAGTCATTGGATCAGGCTTAAGCTTGTCCGGCTGTGAATTTGCATTTGAACTGCTGGTCAATCAAAGTTAATTGTGTTGCTACTGTAATCCCTTTGATCTTGATGTTTGCCGACCGCGCCAAATGCCCTGAGATGGACAGTGGCGCCACAGACTCCACAGGCAGCAGCATGTGTGAAAACACAACCATTTGAATTACAGTCTAATCACACACCACAATACAGAAACAGACGAATAGCAAAAGCTGCTATTCTTTTTCTTTTTTTTTTTTGCTTTTTTTTGCTAATCGTTGGATTTATAATTTTCCACTGATGTCACAGTAACACGACAGAATAAGCCCAAAATATTATTTAGAGGCTTATATAAGCAAAATTATTCAAACCCAGAATTTAGACCCAGATATGTTGAAAAGTGCTGTAGAACAAATAAAATGTTCTTTATTGGCTATATTTTTCGTTTTTATATTATTCTGACTATTTAACTTTTTTTTACTGTAACTTTTTGTTTCGTTATATATTTTAAATATTTACATACTTTTATTTAAAGTTATATTGAGACATGATTAAATGAACGTATGCACAGAAGTCTGAACTAACAATGATTTATTAGTGGGATATGCAGCAAACTGGGAACAAAAATTATAGTTTAAAAGTTCTACTGGCCATTTGAAGCCTGTTGTAATTGTTATTGAAATCTCAAATACCCGTTTTCTATGTGAATATATTGTAAAATGAATTTCCAAGCATCATTACTCCAGTCTTGAGTGTCACGTTTTTTTAGAATTCATTCCTAATGCTGATTTTGCTTTATTTCTGATTATTACCATTGTTGAAAACAGTTGAATATTATTTTGGAAAACGTGATTTATACGCATATTCTGCATGACAAATAATGCAAAATAATTAAAATACAAGGATTTATCATGGGGAATATGCTTACAATTGGTGTAAAATATTGAAAAAGTTTTACTAATCATTTTATATTATTGTTTTGAAGTTTCTTGGCTTCAAACTTTAAAATGCCAGTATTAAAGCAGCAGTTTTCGTCATTAATGCGCCACTCGCATCCAGCTGTTCTGACACTCCATCTGTGTTTGAAGAGGATGCAGACAGCTGGATGAGACAGAGGTGAGCCCAGACAAGCTGGCGCCAGGCTTTCACACAATCATAGGATATGTAAAGACTTCAATAACGACCCATTAGGCCTAATGATTGAGAATCGATCAGGCGTTAACTCCTCCATGCATATGTTAATGTGATGCCGGTACAGGCCTATATATATTCAGGTCGCTTCTGGAGGCCTGGCAAACAGTTTTGGATTCTGTTGAGATAGACTGACTTCCTCAGACAGACAGACACCAATCATGGTCAAGGATTTTTCTGTGGACTGGCTCGCCCAAAGCTTTCACGATTCGGAGAAAAAGACGCACAGGCCGCACGTACCATGTGTGGTTCAACCGAGGCCTCCAACATCCTACGACAAGGTTTATTTGCAGCCAAAACCAAAGGTTTCCAAGGTTGAACAGAAACCAGAGACCATTAAGGAGAAAGAGGTCACGACTCCAAGACACTGCTCATCTCCAAGCTGTAAGTATACGCTTCAATGCATTTGCGATTGGCTTCAATTAATGTAAACGCAAATAGAGCGTGTTTTAATTATTTATTTCATGCTCAGTTTCAGAAAACAGCGGCTATTCGTCTGGTTATGAAAGTGAAGCGGCCGCTTCTGAATGCGCGTCCATGGAAGATGGAACCGACGTGGAAAAAGACGCGGCGACGCGCAGAATCAGAACCAAATTCACTCCGGAACAGATCGAAAAACTTGAGAAAATCTTCAGCAAGCACAAATACTTGGACGCGGGAGACAGAGTGAAAACTGCATTGAAACTCAATCTGTCAGAAACTCAGGTGAGACGCGCGCACTAAACTCTATTCTCTTTATTTAAATGCATCATCGATAATAAATAAATAGCTTTCTCTTATGCACTGAAAAAAAGGTTGACATATTGACATATAAAAACTATTTTCTTGTAAACCTACTCCAATAATATTTGAAATTGTAGGAAAAGTTGCGTTTTGAACAATAGAACACATTTTAAATGCATCCTCGTTTTGTTCTTCAGGTCAGAACATGGTTCCAGAATCGCAGGATGAAGCTGAAGCGGGAAGTTCAGGAAATGCGAGCTGACTATCTTCTGCCTCAGATGGTTGTTCCGGTTCAGTACCACTGCTACGACAGACAGCGACTTCCGTTTCCGCCTCACTGCGCGCTGGTGCACCAGATGATGACGCATCATCCGCTCGCTCCTCATCATCACCTCATGATGGCGAGGCAACATTACTACTGAAGACAGACACGTTCCTTTATAAAAACACTTATCATATTCTGTGTGCAATGTGTGTAGAGTTACGCTTCGTAAAAATAGTGTTTAATTAAAAAGAAGAGTTTATTTATTTTCAGAAATAAAGTTTTATGCCTAAGTTTGCTTGATTGGTGATTTGTTTGTGTTCAAGTTAAACTTTGCAAGCTTAAAGTTCACATTTGATAAGATTCGGTTCAGAAGTCAATCGATCTGAAATAGGCTTATTGTTGTTCAAATGCTTTTAATCCTAATCAGTTTCCTTTGAAGTTAAAAGATACTGTGACAATCCGATTGACTGTTTCATCTTTATTTGGGAATTCAGTGTTTTCTTGGAATGTTCCACATACATTGCGTAAGTTAAAGAAATTATTCTCCATCTGCTACCAAATTGCACAATGAATTTTCACAGGCATCTGTGTAATTATCTCAGGTCTGTAAATACATGCAGTTTATATGCAATTATTAAATCAAAATTACAGAAAAAACTGTAATATGAAAATAATGATATGCATAACCATCCAAAAGTTTGTAAGTATTTTTTTTAAAGAAATAAATACTTTCATTCAGCAAGGATGTGTTAAATTGATTTAAAAAAAGTGACAATAAAGACAAAAAAGGTTTCTTTTTTAAATAAACGTTGTTCTATTTACCTTTACTCATCAAAGAATCCTAAAAACAAATACAGTTTTACCGGTTCCAAATAAATAAATAAAATTTAAAATAAATTAACAATCAGCACAACTCTTTCCAACATTCATAATAAATCATCATATTATTCTGATTTCTGAAGATCACGTGACACTGAAGACTGGAGCAATGATGCTGAAAATACAGCTGTGCATCACAGAAATAAATTATATTTTAAAGTATACTAAACTACAAAAAACATTATTTTAAATGGAAATAATAATTTACAATATTACAGTTGTTTCTGTATTTTAGTTAAATAAATGAATCCTTGATGAACAGAAGAGACTTCTTTAAAACACAAAAGTCTCACTAAACCCAAACTTTTTCAAAAGTTTTTATATATACATATACATATTTATGTACAGGCACACCACAGTGTAAATCTTCATTCAACTATTTTTAAACCCAGTTCAGATTTGAAAACAAGTCAAACTCTTAATATTTCTCTTGATATTAGTGACTACACAAGGTGTATTTTTCATGCATGAAAAGCATAGCATAAATAAACTCATGAATAAAATATAGTTTCAAATTATAACCAATAGCATTTACATCCTGAAACTAGTTAAACGTGAGTTAGATCTCTCCAACACAGAAGCCTATTATGCAACATCAACACTTTTAATACCCAAAGAGCAATGATACCATTGAGATTTATTTAAATCAAATGTAGGCGCCACAGAAAGCCTAAATGAACCCTGAACCGCGGGAGCCATGCACTGCGCTTTCAGATGCGCGCGACTCCGCGTACTTCAAACAAGACCTAATGAGCAGATCATGGTCAACAATTAGTCCTAATTAAGTCGCCCATTGATGAGTTCACACTCTCCACATCATCCCAACAGACTGGCTCCAGCGTGTGTGTGTGCAGGGGCGTCACTAGGCCCTTTTTAGGCTTCTGCCCAGCCCCCCCTAAAAAAAAATATTTGATTAATACATTTTTGATCGCTTCAGTCCCCTTTAAAAAAACTCATTTGAAACGGCGGCAAGCTGCGTCAAGTTTTGGCTCCTCCCCTTATCTGAGTCTGCTTGGAGTTAGCGCATTTTTCAATCTTCAGTGGCGCCGAGCAGAGCGAACATCAGAGAGTACAAGGTGTGTCGTGAGTGCATTTATTGATAGATTGCTATGATATTACATCTGCATCGGTGCAGTTCTTTGTCATAAATGCAGTGCAGTTTACATAATGTAATGTTACTGGAGCATTGGGAGCAACACAGGACGGTTCGGTTTCTCATCCAATACCAATACGTTTCGCTGCGTTCACCTTCAGCCCTATCACACAGTGTGATAGTTGTTTTTTATTCCTACAAAAATGAAGCGATTAACACCCATGAAAACATACTTTAGAAAACGATCATGATTTATTTTATTTATTTACTTTTTAAACTTTAAAACATATTATTTTGTATTTCGGCATTACATTATGCTGCCATGCACAGAAATGATTAAAGACACACATCATTATCTAAAAGCACTAGATGGCCCAGAGAGAGAACATCATTATTATTTTGGAGTTTTTTTGTTTTGTATTAATAAATATAGTTTTGTATTAAGTAATAATGAATCAGGAGGAGTGTACATACATATATTAGAGTAAGAGTAAAAGGGATTTGTGATTTTCTTTTAAGTACTTGATTCATAGAAGTGGCAAATTGATAATTCATGTTGTTATTTTTAATAAATAGAAATAAATATAGAACAGATTAATCATATTGCCAATAGACCGTTACATTAATACACGTTTAGCTGGTTAGTTAAATGATTTGAAATTAAATAGATTTTCACGGGGTGACTTGGTGAATAACCAACCGTATTGTTGATTACAAAGGCTAAAAAGCTTAAAAAATAAAATAATTTATATTTCATTGTTGATGGACTTAGTTACCTAGCTTTCCTGGTAGCTTTGTCTGAGAAAATGATTCATAAATCAACCTATCAGTTGACCCTATGTTTACTTTCTTCACTGACAGACAAAAATAAAAAGCCTATATCAGTCAAAGCTCATTCTTACGAGGGAAAAGAGTGCACTGTAAACCCTAATGTTGTCTTGACTTAAAAAATCAAGTAATGTTGACTAAACATTACTTAAAATTTTGCGTTTTGGCCCTGCCACTTAAAAATATGAGTTAATTTAACTAATTTACCTTCAAAATGCATAAACTTAAGATTTCAAGTGTTGAGAGCTCAAAATCATGAGTAATCCTTTGGAAAAACTCAAAGTCACTCTGTTCTTCCTTTAATGTGATTGGCCATGGGAGGAATTCTGCCTAGCAACAAGAGAACAAAAGCACTGATTGGTGGATTACAAAATTCGTCCTTTTGGTCTGTTTGGTTTGCTGAACTACATTTCAAGATGACGTTTTTTTTTTAGTGTATTATGTTAGGTGAGTAAAGTTATGTAGATATAAAGTTGTTTTGCATGATTTCTACTAGTGAAATATGTTATCCTTGTGGTACGTGATTTTGATATGGTATGATTATTGAAACGACAACTTATAGTATTTGATGAAGTGGCCCAATTGTTTTCCTTTGAGAGAAAGAACATGGCAGCTAACATTACTGCTTAACTCGTTAAACCAATACACTGAAAACCCTAATAAGTTGACTGAACTAAATTGATTGAGTAAACTCGTTGCCTCAATTTAATTGAGTAATGGAGTCTCCCAAAACTTACATATTTAAGTTTATTTAACTTGACGGTTTTGTAGATTGTACTTAAATCACTCAGTTCACCAAACTTGGTGCTTATTTAATGTACTTAAACGATTATGTTCACTTAACTTGGTATTAATTTCAAGTGTACTTATATATTTAAGTTAACTCAACATGTAAATTTAACAGAAAATTATGTTCTTATTTTTGACCGCACACTTTTTGCACACTGAAGTAAAACAAATAACAGCATATTTAAACTTTGACCTTTTGACAAAAAATTGCTCTGTTATCCATCTCTCTCATGACTTTAATACTCAAGATTGAACAAAACTATACTTTACAATACAATACTCTACAATACTACAATATCTTTATAGATAAAATCCTAATACTGTACACGAGTCATGTTTTTCCCTTACAAAAATTAACCTTGCTTTTATTAGCCTATATAAAAGTAAAATAACCTTGTTTTGTTTTTGGTCTTTGCAAATGGATTTGTATTTATTTTTAAATAAATACATCTGTAAAATAATTTTACATTTTTGGTTACCACAGTTAAACAGTAGTAACCATTTTCTCTGGATTTATAGTTAAATATTAAAATGTTAATTTTCGTAAGGGTTGTGTTGTTGTCTGTCGTAGCTCCCCCTAAACCCATAAAAAGAATCAGATTTTTTTTCAGCTAAATTACTACTGTAACATTACAACAGATAATAATGATGTCCTTTATATAGTATTTTGAGTGATGACTGATGAGCAACGTGCTGCTGCTTGATTAAATAAATAAAAAAACAAAGACAAAAAAGCATCTTTACAGATGAAACTGACCTAAAACCCTGAACAGTAGTTCTGCTTCTCTGCTCCAGCAGTCCACTCTATTCTCTCTCTCTCTCTCTCTCTCTCTCTCTCTCTCTCTCTCTCTCTCTCTCTCTCTCTCTCTCTCTCTCTCTCTCTCTCTCTCTCTCTCTCTCTCTCTCTCTCTCTCTCTCTCTCTCTCTCTCTCTCTCTCTCTCTCTCTCTCTCATTGATTACTCTGAGTCTGATCCAAACCGTTTGGCGGAGGCGCGGAGAGCGCGCGAGTCATGACTAACACTTCATGATTTATTAGAGATTTAATTATCAAATGGCGGATTCACAAATGATCGCTTTAGTACATTCGGCAGGCAATTATACAATAATGATATTAAATAGTGGGGCAAAATCGGCTGCCAGGTCACCGGGAATTGTCCCGGTTCTCCCGGTGTCCAGTCCGCGCCTGATTTCCACAGACACGCAGAATGTGCAAGTCATATATTGCATTTTTGGGGCTTAATATTGACAGACACTAGTCGATGTCATGTTTTGATTCAAGTGTACTGACCTACTTTTGATTTAGTCATCCAAAATGTGGCATATTCCGTCCGCGGTAGGCATTCCGTTTTTATGACTGGATTCTACGAACCAGACTGTATTTCCGCATCCCGGAAATTATTAGGGCGGCATGTCTCAGAATAGTCAGCGCAATTTGGGAAAGAAATCAGTTAAATCTGTATGTGGATGTGTGTAAATATTCAAATGTAATCCCCTTTGTAATCGTTAAAAATTTCATAAGTAACTGTAATTTAATTACTAATTTTTTCTTGGTAACTGTAACTAATTACAGTTACAATAATTTTGTAATTAAATTACGTAACGCCGTTACAAGTAACTAGTTACTCCCCAACACTGCGTCCAGTGGACATCTTTTTATGTCTTTGCAGACGTTGAAAAGACGTCCACTGAGGAGGCAGAATGTTTTATGATGTCTTTTTTAAAATGTTTTTTATGTCTTCTGTACGTCCGATATAGACGTTCACAGATCCTCCTTACAAGGTTTTCTGTGACTTTATTTCTGTCAGACATCTAGAGAAGCTCTTATTGAGAATTAACAGAGGTTTAAATGTTGATACTTTATACATTTGAAGTCACCATTGTGGTGGAAAGTGTTTGGTTTAGTTGGGATCTTGGTCCAGTTACTTCTTGTGTAAGCTTGTCTTTTGCTGCTGTAACAGTGTATTTTAAAACACTGTTTTTGTGGCGAAGAAAGACAAACTTAAATGAGCTCAGGTGTCATCAGCTCTTTATTGGTGTTAGCTTGTCTCTTGCTGCTGTAACTTGTGTGTTGTAAAACACTGTTATTGTGGCAATGAGAGTTGAGATCAGACATGCACATCTTGATTGTAATGGTGACAAGTTAAAATAAAATGTATTGCTGCAACTGTGGATTCACTTTTTTGGATAGAAACCTAGTAGATAAAATAATGTACTTACTTTTTGAAGACAGATCACGTCGTCACAAACAGACATCAAGATTTTGGATATGCATCACATCAATGGTGACAAAAAAGGCTGTAAAATAAGGATGAGTTTGTGCTATGGAGCTGTTTTGTTTGTCACCGTTGTTGTGATGCATATGCTAAATCTAGAAGTCTGTGTGTGTGAGTACTTGATCCTTTTACTCAAAATATTTCAAATGCATTCATTTTGTCCATCTTCAAAATAAGTATTTTGCTCTTGGTGCCTGTTAAAAATATCAAACAAAACTTATTTTATGATCTCAAATACGTATTATGTGATGACTTTCTCATCAACAAAAAACATCTGATAACACCTGAGCTCGTTTAAAATTAGTCTTTTTTCACCACAAAAACAGCGTTTTAAAATACACCAACCCAGCAGCAACTGGACCAAGATCCCAACTAAACCAAACACTTTCAACCACAATGGTGACTTCAAATGAATCAAGTATCAACATTTAAAACCTCTGAGTGATTTAGGTAGAGTCTACAAAAGCGTCAAGTTAAATAAACTTAAATATGTAAGTTTTGGGAGACTCCATTACTCAATTAAATTGAGGCAACGAGTTTACTCAATCAATTTAGTTCAGTCAACTTATTAGGGTTTTCAGTGTGTGATGCTGATGAAGTGAGAAAAAAACAACTGCCCGCACATGGTTTTAAAGCTATTGTCATCCAATTTTTTGGCCTTCAAAACATCTTAAAATGCACATATGTAGATCAGAGAAATCAAAATTTTCTCGGGGGAGCATGTCCCCGAACCCCCCTAAATACCTCACATTCGGTACCTCAGTGATTATAAAACTGTGCCATATGCATGTTACTGGATGAATGAATGAAACAAGTTAATAATTTTTTTTTTTTTTTTACATCATACCCTCATTGGGGGCTGAGCCCCCCTAAAATGAAAATCCTAGAATCGCCCCTGTGTGTGTGTGTGTGTGTGTGTGTGTGTGTGTGTGTGTGTGTGTGAGAGAGAGATGATTTCATCTATTATTTTTTTTTTCTTAAGAAGTAAAAGATGCAAAATAAGACTATATAAGATTTATCTCAAAAGGTTTAAATTTCATTTGATCTCATATCTCATTTTACTCTTTATGTGATCTCAGTGGTTAAGCATTTCTCCATTTATCTTCTTAAAAATGCATGCAACTATCAACAAAATCTATAATTCTGCATCTCTAAGAGATTTCGCGGGAGAAACGCATTTCACTGTTGGCCATTAGACATCAAACGCAGACATCAGCTTGCTGCTCAAACCCATAATATGCGAAGATGCATTCAATGTTATAAACAAGCGTGCTGAACTGACGTGGATGGGAAAGATTCAAGCGTCTCTCTTTCATCTCCTGTTATC
>NC_081784.1:905605-908105 GCF_963082965.1 Carassius carassius
TTTTATTATATTTTACAATAATATTAAACTCGTGAATAACAAACTTTTCTATTTTTTATTGTATTTTATTTTGAGCGTAGGAAATAAATAAATAATAATAAATAAATTAATAAAACTTTTGATTTGTGATAATTATATTAATAATAAGGATAAACAGTAAACTCATGAACAACAATCTTTTGTCTGTTTTATTTTATTTTAGTTATTTTTTATTTTATTTTATTTTATTTTATTAAGAGAGAAACTTTTGTGTAAAGTATAATAAATAATAGTAAACTCATGAGCAACAAACGTCTGACTATTTTATTATATTTGAGTTTGCATTTAAACCATCTTATGACATAAAACACTAAGTTGACCAAAATATAAAAGCTAGTTTGTGTTTTGAAGGTTCTGCTAGTTAATTCTGTCATAATCAAGCATTTAACTAATTATTAACAATGCAGTAAAAAGGCTTTATATAACCAAAGCAATAGTTGTGCATATGCTTCCCCTCATTCATCAAGTGTACTGATTAAACTAAACACATATATGCGTGCAAACCCCGCTGAAATCCTCAGAAAGCCAGTTAAACTGCTCATACTGAGGTTAAAAAGAAGAAGCATGTCTTACCCGACTCCGCAGCAGGACCGTCTCCTCCCGAAAACTCTTCCTCTGGGATTTTATTCCTCAGGCGAGACCTTGAAGATGTTTGAGGAAGACACAGTAACTGAGTCTCAGCCCTCCTCTCCTCCTCCTCCTCATCCAGCACCTGTAATCTTCAGCTGGGCACAAAACAACCCATTGTGAAGCGTGTGAGGGATTGCATTATTTGGCACAGCTGTTGTCTGAAGCAGGGGTTTAGGGACAGAGCGTTCCTGATGGCTCCAGTGTTTCTTATCTATCAGAGAGAAGCTCTGTCTCCCATGATTCAACACACTCAAGGACCCAGACAAGGCCTGTTGGAGGGGAATGAGGACACACACACACACACACACACAGGCACTAAGCGTTCAGGCATGTCAAGGTTAAACCGAGCACAATGAGAAACACAACCCATTTATACATTTTTGTTCATTTATTAAATCATTTTAACATTTTTTAATACATCATTAATTTATACATTTATACATTTTTATTAATGCAAACATTTTATCGATTAGTTTTTTCTTTGTTTATGCATAATTCATTCTTTCGTTCATGTTATTTCCAGTATTCTCATCAGATTATCACTTCTTTATTTTTTATGACAATCATCATAAATTAAAGTCAGTAAAATACATACTATTATGCATAAATACTTCACAGTTTTAATATATCTTAATTTGCATTAATAATAAGTTAATAGTGAGGGTGCTTAGCTGTTACTGAAATAATGTCAATGCATAATAAATAATCAAAAACACAAAAGGGACGAAGAGAAGAGGTGTTTTAATGTAAAAAATACAGTAAAAATAGTGAAATATTATTCTAATCTAAATCATCTGTTTTCTGTGTGAATCTGTGTTAAAGTGTAATTTATTTCTGTGATGCTCCGCTGTATTTTCAGCATCATTCCTCCAGTCTTCAGTGTCACATGATCTTCAGAAATCAGAATAATATGATGATTTACTGCTCAAGAAACATTTCTGATTATTATCAATGTTGAACACACTTAATATTTTTGTGGAAACCGTGATACATTTAATTTTTCAGGATTCACAGGTGAACAGAAAGTTCAAAAGAACAGCGTTTATAATTATTTATAACATTATAAATGCATTTCCTGTCACTTTTGATTGATGTAATGCATCTTTGCTGAATGAAAGTATTAAAAGTGCAGATTTTAAACTCTCTCTCCTCAGTTTTTGAGCTCTGGCCAGTTTTTTATTCCCCGTCAGTGTTTTGCCAGATTTCACAGCAGAAGCTCAATTATGCCGAGCGCAGCAGGAATGTGTTTTTTTCTTTTGCAGCTTTGCAGTAAATACTGGCGTCTGAAGTCAACATCCACAAGCAGCAAAGCACCTAAACTCTTTAAACTGTGTGTTCGGAAAGACCACTTTCACTTTTATCCCACTTTACTTTTGTTCTTTAGTCACCCAGAGGACAATGCTGCTCAGATGTTTCTCTTTCATAGTTCAGAAAACAACATATAGATACAGATATTCAAATATATTTATATATTAAATACAAATTTTTGCCCAAAATACATGCATATAATATTATGCATGTATTTTGGGCAAACAAAAAAACAAGTAAATATATTTATATTCTCCAAAATACAAGTCCACCCCTCCACCTTGAAGAATATTTTATAGATTTCAGCACAGAGGTTTTGGATTTATTTTCTTGTTTTATTTTATTTATTTATTTTTTTAGCATTTATTCTACATATATAAAGTTTTGCCTAAAATTTATTTTATGATTGGAAATTGTTATTTTCTTGCCCCATGAAGTAAATTTCATAGTATATTTCAACATTTGAAGGGTTAAATATTGGGATATTTTCCAAAATATATTTTAAGAATCGCCAATTTTAAGA
>NC_081784.1:913105-918105 GCF_963082965.1 Carassius carassius
ATATATATATATATAATGTATTCTAAATATATTTTGTAAACAGTGATGCTCAATGAAAATAAATGTTTAAATATTACGTTACATTTGAATTGTATTCTAAATATATGTTGTAATCTGTGAATATCAATTATAACATCTATATGTTTTTAAATAGGAAATATATTTAGTTTCAACCTTCATATACTAAAATATATTCATTAAAATCAAATAAATCAATCTGGCCAAAATATATTTTACATATATTCTTAATATATGTTGTAAACTGTAAAGCTCAATGAAATATATATACTTTTTAACTAGAAAATAGATAATTTTATATATTTAAGTATTTTAAAAATAATATTTTTAAATATATTTAATTTATGTATTTCAGGGGCATCCCCTCTAAATATGAAGATGGAAATAAAGATAAGATGTAAATGGCGAAGCACAATGAAAACAACAATAACAAAATATATTTTTTGCAAAATTTTTGACCATTTAAATCATCGCATCATTAATTTTTTGGAATCTTATGGTCCTTATAGCCTCATTTGTTCAATTGTTGTTGTTGTTTTTTTTTTTTTAGAAAAATTAAATTTCTATTTTATATTATTTTATTATTATTATTATTATTATTATTATTATTTCGGTTTTAGGGTGAAACATGTGAAATCATGTTCTCTTGTGACCTGCTTTTCTCTGCAGCTTCATAAGTCCTTCTCTCTCTCTCTCTCTCTTTCTCTCTCTCTCTCGGCCTGCAGGTACAGCACAAACCTCTAAACCTGTCAGGCATGTCAAAGACATTTCAATTTGATGTTTTCCCTCAGGTCCTGGACTGAATTACCACTTCAGAGTCGGTGTGGATGGAAGCATCCCCGTGAGCCAAGCCCCGGGACTCCCTCAGAGATGCATAATCAACAACATATTTAGTATATTAATTCTGATAGTTTGTGGAGTCTAACGTTTTCAGCAGCTGTAATGAATTGTGCGGAACTGGAGAAAGCTGTGCGATGGCTGGATGGCGGCGGGATGCTGATAGCTGATGATAGAGTAACATCAGACATTAGTGTTCAGGGGATAAACACTGGCTGGTTGCTAGGGCATTGCTACTTTTCACGTTACGCTGCAGGAAGGAACACAGAGTCGAGAATAATCGAGAGAGTCTTTATTAATCCAACACAGGGGTAAGTCCAACATGGAACATAGGAGGAAGACACACGTACTGACAAAACTGAACTGAAAGACTATGGTATTTAAAGGCAGGATAATTGGGGAAACACAGGTGAATGGAATGACTAATCAACGGAGACATGGAACACATGGGGGAAAACTAGACACACCTGGAATCAAATAAACAAATCACATTGATTAGATACAGACCTCGGACTGTAGAAACAACAGAGGGAGGCATGTGTGGGAACTTGGGAGGAGGTTCCAGTGGAGGACGGACTCCCAGGAGGGAGCCAGCAGACAGGGACCAGAGAGGGAGGAGCCAGGGAGGACATGAGGGAGGGAGGAGCCAGGGAGGAGACGACGAAGGGAGGAGCCAGGGAGGAGACGACGGAGGGAGGAGCCAGGGAGGACACGAGGGAGGGAGGAGCCAGGGAGGAGACGACGGAGGGAGGAGCCAGGGAGGAGACGACGGAGGGAGGAGCCAGGGAGGAGACGACGAAGGGAAGAGCCAGGGAGGAGACGACGGAGGGAGGAGCCAGGGAGGAGACGACGAAGGGAGGAGCCAGGGAGGAGACGACGAAGGGAGGAGCCAGGGAGGAGACGACGAAGGGAGGAGCCAGGGAGGAGACGACGGAGGGAGGAGCCAGGGAGGAGACGACGAAGGGAGGAGCAAGGGAGGAGACGAGGGAGGGAGGAGCCAGGGAGGAGACAATGACGGGAGGAGCCAGGGAGGAGACAATGAAGGGAGGACCCAGGGAGGAGACGAGGGAGGGAGGAGCCAGGGAGGAGACGAGGGAGGGAGGAGCCAGGGAGGAGACGAGGGAGGGAGGAGCCAGGGAGGAGACGATGAAGGGAGGAGCCAAGGAGGAGACGATAAAGGGAAGAGCCAGGGAGGAGACGATAAAGGGAGTAGCCAGGGAGGAGACGAGGGAGGCAGGAGCCATGGAGGAGATGACGAAGGGAGGAGCCAAGGAGGAGACGATGAAGGGAGGAGCCAGGGAGAAGATGAGGGAGGGAGGAGCCAGGGAGGACACGAGGGAGGAGCCAAGGAGGAGACGATGAAGGGAGGAGACGACGAAGGGAGGAGCCAGGGAGGAGATGATGGAGGGAGGAGCCAGGGAGGAGATGATGGAGGGAAGAGCCAGGGAGGAGACAATGAAGGGAGGAAGCAGGGAGGACACAAGGGAGGGAGGAACCAGGGAGGAGACGACGGAGGGAGGAGCCAGGGAGGAGACGATGGAGGGAGGAGCCAGGGAGGAGACGACGAAGGGAGGAGCCAGGGAGGAGACGACGGAGGGAGAAGCCAGGGAGGAGACGATGAAGGGAGGAGCAAGGGAGGAGACGAGGGAGGGAGGAGCCAGGGAGGAGACAATGAAGGGAGGACCCAGGGAGGAGACGAGGGAGGGAGGAGCCAGGGAGGAGACGATGAAGGGAGGAGCCAAGGAGGAGACAATAAAGGGAGGAGCCAGGGAGGAGACGAGGGAGGCAGGAACCATGGAGGAGATGATGAAGGGAGGAGCCAAGGAGGAGACGATGAAGGGAGGAGCCAGGGAGGAGATGAGGGAGGGAGGAGCCAGGGAGGACACGAGGGAGGAGCCAAGGAGGAGACGATGAAGGGAGGAGCCAGGGAGGAGATGAAGGAGGGAGGAGCCAGGGAGGAGATGATGGAGGGAGGAGCCAGGGAGGAGATGACGGAGGGAGGAGCCAGGGAGGAAATGGTGGAGGGAGGATCCAGGGAGGAGATGAAAAGAGGAGCCAGGGAAGAGACGAAGGGAGGATCCAGGGAGGAGACAATGGAGGGAGGAGCCAGGGAGGAGACAAAGGGAGGAGCCAGGAAGGAGACGTTGGAGGGAGGAGCCAGAGAGGAAACGGTGGAGGGAGGATTCAGGGAGGAGACGAAAGGAGGAGCCAGGGAGGAGACGATGGAGGGAGGAGCCAGAGAGGAGACGATGGAGGGAGGATCCAGGGAGGAGACGAAAGGAGGAGCCAGGGAAGAGACGATGGAGGGAGGAGCCAGGGAGGAGACAAAGGGAGGAGCCAGGGAGGAGATCATGGAGGGAGGAGCCAGGAAGGAGACAACAGATGGAGGAGCCAGGGAGGAGATGAAGCAGGGAGGAGCCAGGGAGGAGCCCAGCGAGACCCGAGGCCACAGTCATAATGGCCCAAGGTGAAGTCGATAGTGGGAGGAACCATGGAGGAGGAAAAGCCACATATTTTTAAAATGTGTTTCATGGCATGAACAAATTAATATATAAATAAAAATTTGTGTTAAAGTTAAAATTATGAAAGGTAAAACTAATAAAAATGAAGTTAAATACAAATAAATAAATAAATAAATGGTTCGCTTTTGTCACTGTGTAAATAATCCAGTTTCAATGAAACTGATGTGAAATGTGCCTGAACCAGTGTTGTTATCAGTTTAAACTATAAACAATAATTTAATTAATTATTGTAAAGTTAAAATTATATATATATAGGGGTTTTGTGACTACGTCAATCTCCAGACACTTTCTGTTCACATATTTAATAATAATATAATGACATAAACACTTAAAACAAACATTTGGCTGATGAAATGAACAGAAAACACAGCTTATTCATGTGGATAACTTGCATTAAAGATCAGAAATCAGTTAAATCCTCTTGACAGCAATTATGAATCAATTAATGCTGAATTGTGTCTCTGTTCATCTCGTATCAAACAGCCATGATGTGCAGGTTTCATCTCCTCTAATTACAGCCTAATGCTACAATTAAAGATCAGACGTTAATGAATCAAATATTCAAGCAGTGCATTCAGGAAGGGTTCATGTTCGTCTTTGTTTAATTAATTAGTTCTATTGTTTTCTTTAAGCGGTTCAGTCAGTGTTGCCGTTGTGAACTGAAACTATTAAGAACAGTTATCATTAATTAAAATTGAACTGTGAGAATATGAAAAAATATATATTAAAAGAAACATTTAAAATTAAATTATAAAAATAATAAAGCATTAAAAAGTAGAAATAATGCCTAGAAAACTAACTGAAGTGAACAAAGCTTATGTGGAATTATTAAAATGACTAAAACTAAACTTTTAATGAAGATTAAACTAAATAGAAAATAAAAATAAAATAAACTAATAAAAATTACAAAAGCACATAAGAAAATTACTAAAACCTTACAATTTTATTTGACTAAACTTCAGCTTTTTTATGAAGTTACAATGAATAAAGTTAAGTGTCATTGTTTTTGTTTGTTAACTAAAACTATTAAAAACAATTGTCATCAATTGAAATAAAATTTGTTATATGTATTTTGTATTAGAAACTAACTGAAATAAAATAAAATTAGGTTAAAGTATCAAAATTACTGTGAAATAACATAGAAATCCAAATTAGAAATAAAAGACTACAAAAAAAATACAATTATATATATATATATATATTTAAAATGACCAAACATTAGCTATTTTTGAACAACCTGTAATTTTTTTTTGTCATTCTGTAAATAATAATTGCAAATTAATTAATAAAGTTCTAATGAATAAACTCGGTGTCAATGTTTTTGTTTGTTAACTAAAACTATTAAAAATAATTGTCATTATTCAAACATAAGTATAAAAATGTGATTAAAAACATTTATATAAAGTTTTAATAAAAAAATTACTTTCAAAAACTCACTTTGAAACTAACTGAAATAAA
The DNA here is from genome assembly GCF_963082965.1 of Carassius carassius. Taxonomy (NCBI): domain Eukaryota; kingdom Metazoa; phylum Chordata; class Actinopteri; order Cypriniformes; family Cyprinidae; genus Carassius; species Carassius carassius. The sequence goes on from NC_081784.1 coordinate 917,941, forward strand.
AATATTATTAGGTTAAGTATTAAAATTACTGCAACTAAAACTAAAGTAAATAAAATGAAAATATAAAAGCAACTAAAATATTAACAAAAGCTATTTAATATAATATGGTTTAATATGTTTTATATAATTTATTACAATTCATAATAAGTAATGATATAACATTAT
>NC_081784.1:923105-1023105 GCF_963082965.1 Carassius carassius
CGTTAAGGAGTCAATTAAAAAGGAAATAAAGTCGGGGAGGGGAAAATATTGTTTGCTTTGCAGGTCTGAAATAGCGGCCTTCTACTGCATGCTATGAATCAATAGAAAAATGTTAGTTATGAGCATCTGAAAGCATGAACTGGACACATATTTTGTGTCATCCATCACAGATGCAGTGAATGCGTGCGAGAGATTGTGAGTTTGTGTGTGAGACGCTCGGATGCAGCAGATGTTGAACAGGATGAGAAGATGCATTTCTGTTGAGGCGTTAATGAGGTGTGAGTTTATAAACAAACTCGCTTACCTGTCTAAGGCTTGCTTTTGAAATGCAAAATATCTGATGATGCATAAATCATGATCATTTGTTTTCTGGCTTTAATTAATCATTGCATTATTGTATTTTTACTGGAACACAGTACAAAAAAATAATGAGAATAATGTGAATAAAACGAAGATAAAATTTATTTGACAATCCAGTAGACATCCAGTTCTTTATATGTTAATTCTTGGTTATTTGTATGTTAAAGACAACATTAATGGAATGTTCCATTTTGTTATTTTTTAAATATCATGGGAATGTTAATTTTGAACGTTCTCTTAATAATTTTTAAACCAGTAAGTAGTAACATTTAAAAAAACGTAAGACAAACGTCTGAATAAAAGTTTTAGAAAAACATTCCGTAAATGATGTTTTTGTGCTTCTGTTTCAAGATCATTAATAAACAACGAGGAAGATTGTTTGATCATAACTTTAAGAAAACATTGCTAAAAACATTAGAGAAGTTTCCAGTGATCTGTGCAAAGATGAGTTTACATACCTGCGATCTTGATAAAGAGAAAGCTCGGTGAGTCCTAAATGAGATCAATGAATGGATTTAGTTTCCCCAAAAATTGAAGAGTTGCCTCATAGCATGGTGTGGAATGTGGTTGAATGTGCAACACTCATTGATAAAAGCATCATCAAATTACTCAAAACATCTCATGCACAAACATAAAAGGAATTATGAATGTCTGCACAGACTCAAAGTACAAAAGGTAACAGCTATTAAACAAACATGCATGCAAACATAATCCATTATGATGTTGTATGGAGTGAACACAATAAAAATAAACATCCAGCTAACAGGGAGCAAGGTTTTTTTTTTAAGTTATAAAAAAAGTTAGGGCAAAACGAACTTAAAGTAATGTTTGTGGAAATTTGTTCTAACTTAACAAATTTACATTTTAACGTTCCTAGAATTTTAAAAATAAACATTCAAATAATGTCATTTTGGGTGAATATAAATGTTTATGTGACCTTTAAATAACAAGTATCTATTTTAACTTTTTTAGGAATTAAAAATAAATAAATGTTCAAATAGCGTTAAGTTTTGTGGGATGAAAGTTGAAAGATTTTGTAACCTTTAAATAATGTTCTAAACACCACATTTTAACAATCTTAAAACAATAAAAATAATCATTCAAATAACATTACATTTTGGAGAGTTAGCATACATCAAAATTATGTTCTTACAACGTTTATATAACCTACATTTGTTATCTAGGCCATCATGAATGTGCAAAAACTATTTCTACCCCTGAACTCCAAGTCAGTCGTGCTTCACTCCTTGACAGCGTCAGAAACAATGAGCTGAGTGAATCCTAAAAGAACTGACAGGATGGATTTAACGTCCTAAAGATTAGATACGCATCAGATATCATCATCATAATCATCAGCTCAATTACTGAGAGCGAAACACAGCCGAAGGCAGAGAGGTGCTGAGAATACGGTTACACAGGGAACGAGGGATGGAGATGAGAGAGATAGAGGGAAACAGAGATGGAAAGATAATGGCCTATTTTCTTACACCTCTTCCTTGACCTTCATTTGTACATCTGACTGTCAGAAGAGCTGAAGCCCCTCTGATCTCATGATGTTCACATGCATCATTCATCATTTCAGTCGGTTTACCCGAGAGAGTCTGGATACACGTGTTAGTCAGACGTTTGAGTTTTTATTCAGGCCAAGAATCACCTGAATAGAGCCGAAAGACAAGTCTGACATGAGTGCAGTTCATTTAGCTTTTATATGGGGTTTCCAGGCGTCAGGTGAAGCCGACAACACAATAACAGACATGAAGACATGGAAAAACATTCATTTAATATTCTCTCTGTATACTATGGAAGCTTGGTTCCACCATGCAAAAAAAAAAAAAAAAAAAAAAAAAAAAAAATAATAATAATAATAATAATAATAATAATAATAATAATAATATATATATATATATATATATATATATATATATATATACATATATATATATATATATATATATATAAATATATATACATATATATACATATATATATATATATATATATATACATATATATATATATATATATAAAATTCTCAATTCCAACTTTTTGCTCACAAACCTGAAAAAAAAAAAACTGTGAGAAATTGTGTAATAAAAAGTCACAACGACCTTTTATTTATTTATTTATTTATTTTATGTCAGGAACGAAACAATATAAATTCAGGTTTCTGAAAAAAGTCATATATGTAAAATCGGAATATTCAGTCACGAAATATAAATTTGGAAATGCAAAATATAAATTTGGAAATGTGGGAAATAAAAGAAGAATTGTGATATATAAACCTCGGAATTGAGAGATATAATCTTGGAAGTGCGAAATATAAACTTGGATGTGCGAGACATAAAATCAGAATTCCAAGATACAAACTCGGAATTGCATGATGTAACATTGGAATTATGAAATACAAACTTGTAATTGTGATATATATATAATTGGAATTGAGTGTCAAATTCGGAAAATTGTGAGACAAACTCAGAAAAGCATTTTGTAATCTCTGAATTACGAAAGATTTACTTGGAAATGCAAGACATAAATTCAGAATTGTGAGATATGAACTCATAACTGAGATACTTAAACTCAGAACTGCAAGACATAAACTTAAAATCGCGAGAAAAACCAAGTATAGTGAGAAGTAAACTAAACTTTTGAGGAAAAATACTATTTAAAGATGTAACTGCAATTGTGGGGAGAAAAAGTTAGAATTATGAGATCGAAATGCACAAATAACTTTTTTTTTTTTAATGTTTATATGGAAGATATAAGCTTCCATAGTAAACAGGTGTGAAACTTAGAGAATAATGTGTGTAGAATTTCTGTTCAAATAAAGCACAAAACTTGGGGAGAAATTGCTTTTGGTATTAATATTTTATTTTTTTATTTTTCAAACAAAATTGTGCACCTTTTTAAGATTACATGATTTAAACCTGATTACCTATATGGCAAATCCAGTCAATTTCAATTGTTCAATAAGTTGAAGTTGAAGGGCTAAAATTACGAACTGAAATAAAACTAAAACTGAATTTAACAAAACAATTACAACCATTCAGACATATTTTAAAAACACCAAAAACATAAAAACAAGACAAGCACATTAATTAAACTAAATAGATATAATAAGCTCCAAATAGTAATAAATCTATAATAGTATAAAAATGGTGATTGATTAAAATAGTTATTTAGAATAATGTGTAAATATTAGCATCTTTTTTTTTTTCTTCTTCAAACTTTTAACGTCTCTTTGCATATGAATATGATCCTCTCACAATTCCCTTCACCATCACGGTTATTCACGAGTTTGCACGTGTGAAGAAGTGCACTGACATCCGCTCGCTCAGATGTGAAGTGTGATAACCCAAATCATACAGACACACGCTAAAGATGCACACATGCTAAACAGTGGCTCTCAAAAATGTAAAATAAATAAATAAATAAATACACATGAGAGGAGCAAAAAACAAAATTACTACAAATGAAACTAAATTGAATTGGAATAAAGTTTAAATGTAATAAAATATAAATAATAGATGAAAAACTAACTGAAATTAGTTTAAACTCTGGTATTAAAACTGAATATAAATATAATTTAAAACCATTTAGAAAAACATTATTACAAGAAAAGAAAAAAGCTAATAAACGTGATGAAAGCATATAACCAAAAAAAAAAAAATAATAATAATAAAATAAATAAACTGAACTGAAAAAATCTGAAAGCCAATAAAATATAGATATTAGATGAGAAACTAAACGGGAAAATGAGAAATGTTGCCTTGGCAATAAATTAAATAAGTATATATACTATGACTACTAACTAAATTAAATTAAAATTAAGTTAAATTAAAACTATTTAAAAAAAAAAACTAAAACAAAAATGACAAAAACAATCAATTTACTAAAAATTTTACTAAAATTAAAACTGACAATATAAAAATAAAATCTAATTCAAAATATATAATAGTAAATAAATTGTACTACATTAACTGCTGTAGAGCAGTGTGCAGGACTGTAGCATTACTATTTATTTTTTTCTTTACATGAGACATTTTTATGATTTTCAGATCTATTATTATTTTGTGATAAAAACTTATAATTATCAATATATTAACATACTGAGTCCCAAAATCAATGTAGAATTTTCCCTAGTCCCAATCTTTTTAACTGAAACTTGACACTTTCTTTCTTCACACATAATTTAATAACTATTTAAATCAATATACTATGCACACTGATTTATTTGGCAAATGGTTAATAAATATATTGTACATTTAGACAGTCCCTGTCACAAAATAAACCCTATCTGGAAAATAAAACATGAGTTTATTTTAGGGCTTGTATAAACTGAGCATTTTACTGTATGTTTCAAAACCCAGAGCTGAAGAAACGGACGAGATATTAAGGGCCCATTTCGGAAGCAGAACCATTTATTATCAAGTACAAGAATATTAAACAAACAGAGAGAAAGAAAGAGAGAGAAAAAGACTTGTATGTGTCTCGGGTAACTTTGTTAAGACAAAGACACTTGACAGCAAAGATATTCCCCCACAGAACAGTTTTAATTTCTTATTCATTACAATTTCAGATTGAATGCATGATCATTCTGAAATCTTAAAGGGACAGTTCACCCAAAAATGAAAATGTTCTGTTAAGTTACTCTCCCTCAGGCCATTCAAGACCTTTTTTCATCAGTGGAACGAGAAGATTTTTTAGCTTAAAACGTGGTCCTCTGTGATTCACAAAATGCAAGTCAATGGCTACTGTCACTTTGAGAGTCAAAAAAGCACATACAGGCAACATGAAATAAATCCCCGTGGCTCCTGAAGATGTGTTGAGATCTTATGAAGCGAAACAATCTTTCTGTGCAAGAAACTGAACATTATTTACAACATTTTTACCTGTAATCCAGAGCCTCGGGAAAACAGTTCGGAGTCCAAATGAATCATTCTTTTGAACTAGTTCTTTTTAGCGTACTAGTTAATTCAATTCATCAAATCAGACTTAAGTGTATGAAGTGGTTTGTGGCTCAAACAGAACAGATCTACAAGTTACTCAATCAAAACTCACTTTCAGATGCCTGGCATTCACTCAACACTTGAAATTAGGCAAAATAGAGGCGTATCTGATCCTATGATGAATGAATCATTCAACACTGAGGAAAGAGTTCGACTCGGAACCGAAGACCGATGAGCCGCTCATATGCGCATGCGTCCACATTTCACATCGTTATTGGGTGCTTTAATAATATAAATGCATATATTTTATGTCAATGCATGATTGAGTAAAAAAACTAGTAAATCGGACCAGTTCATTGAAACAATCTGTCCAAAAGAATCAGTTCAAAGAAAAGAATCAGATTTCCCAATTTGCCTGAGGCTCAGGATTACAGGTAATAATGTTGTAAATAATGTTTAGCTTCTTGCACAGACCAATCATTTCGCTTCATAAGTTCTCAGTATATCGTCAGGATCCACTGGGATAAATTTCATGTTGCCTATATGTACTTTTTTGACTCTTAAAATGCCGTTAGCCATTATGTATCACCGAGGACCATGTTTTCAGCAAAAAATCTTCTTTACTCTCTTCTGAAGAAAAAACTAACCTACATCTTGTATAGACTTGACAGTGAATTAGAATTTTTGGGAGAACTATCCCTATAAAAGCAGCTGGAAGGCATTTAAGAGATGTGTCCAAAGGAGGAGTGGTTTCTACGGTCCGTCAGCTGTCAATCAGTCCCTCAGCTGGGCTGTGATTGGCTGATTCCAGCCCCTCCCACTACTGCCAGTTAAAGGTACGTCCTATAAGTCGGTAGAAGTTCCGATTGTGTTGGCGCAAGTACAGACGCAGCTGTCGCAACACAGTGCTGTTAACAGGCGGATGCGGACGTCCTTTCGACTCGTGCAGGCATCTCTCCTGGCCATCACTGCGAATGCAGTAGAAGCCTTTGGTCTGGTTAAAATAGAAGTTGGACGCCACAATCCGAGGCGGCAGATGCAAGAAGCGTTCGACTCGCTGGAGCTCCGGAAAGGGATCGTGGATCAGCGTATTCCCGTCCACAATGTGGATCTGCTCCAGAGGAAAGTGCTGAAGCCAGTTCCTCATGTGGACATCGTAAAGACTGCGCTGGATGGCTTTGTAGCGCGTGTTTAGCGCGCCGTTCTTGACTAGCATGTTCTCGATGGCTTGTACGGGTTTGTGGTTCTCCAAGCGGTTGAAGTAGACTTGCGTATAGTCCGATATGACTCTCTCCGTCGGATCTCTCAAGATCAGCAAGAGTCTGATGGAAGAGTTCATAGCATGAATCCGCGCAGGCGCCACCGGAGATGTGAAATACCCCGGCGTCTTTTCAACGGTGATCTGATTTGGGTACGAATAGGGCATTTGGTCCTGGTACCATTCGAAGCCTTTGGCGTAGTTCTCGTCCCAGTCGAAGAAGTGAACTTCAGTGGCGGCCGCCGCCACTCCGGGATGGATATCCAGCATTTCTAGCAATGCTCTGGTGCCTCCTTTCCGCACGCCGATGATGATGCTGTGAGGAGCGTGTTTGCTTGTTCCTGGAGGGGGAACTAAAGAAGGGCCGACCGTATCGTTGCCCAGATCTCTTGGGACTGACGTCGATCCGCCGGGCCACACTTGGATGTACTCTGGCGGTGCAGCAAACGTCCGGAGCACCAGGAACAGAACATAGCTCAGAAAATTAGCCATGGAGAGCGTGAGAAGAGATAGAGAGGAAGAACGGCAGTCGGTGGAGGGTTGGTGTTGAAGGAGTTTCTGTTCTGCAAGAGCTCAAGAGCTCAAGGATGAGGAAATGCCACCGGTCCACAACGCATCTGGAAAACACAAGAGAAAGATCAGGTAAATTGACTAAATAAATATACTAGTATATAGATAGCTAGTTTAAGTTGAAGTACTAAACTTACTAAAACTGAAAATACATAAAGCTGTCAAACGATTAACCACATACAAAATAAAAATATTATGTTTGTGTACTGTATGTATTTATTATGTATATACACACAAACATGTATATATTATAAGATACACACACACACACACACACACATACATATACAGTATATATATATATATATACAGTACAGACCAAAAGTTTGGACACACCTTCTCATTCAAAGAGTTTTCTTTATTTTCATGACTATGAAAATTGTAGAGTCACACTGAAGGCATCAAGGGCTATTTGAGCAAGAAGGAGAGTGATGGGGTGCCTCCACAGTCACCGGACCTGAACCCAATCGAGATGGTTTAGGGGTGAGCTGGACCGCAGACAGAAGGCAAAAGGGCCAACAAGTGCTAAGCATCTCTCGGGGAACTCCTTCAAGACTGTTGGAAGACCATTTCAGGTGACTACCTCTTGAAGCTCATCAAGAGAAAGCCAAGAGTGAGCAAAGCAGTAATCAAAGCAAAAGGTTGCAACTTTGAAGAAGCTACAATATGACATATTTTCAGTTGTTTCACACTTTTTTGTTATGTATATAATTCCATATATAATTCCACATGTGTTAATTCATAGTTTTGATGCCTTCAGTGTGAATCTACAATTTTCATAGTCATGAAAATAAAGAAAACTCTTTGAATGAGAAGGTGTGTCCAAACTTTTGGTCTGTACTGTATGTATATATATATATATATATTATATATAGCACTTTGTACTAAGTTTTAGTAATTTTGTTATTTCGTTTATTTATGTATTTGAATACATTAACTGAAATAAAATATGTTTTTTTTTCAGTTATTCAGTTATTTCAAGTTGTTTTCTTTTTGTTTGTTTTTTATGGTGCTAATTTCAGATTTAGATAACAATAATAACTCTATGCTAAATCACAATGAAGTTAGTTGTGGTGGTCAAATTCAGTTTTCAGTGTTTCCATTATTTTGCACCATTTCCAATATTTTCCAAATCTAGATTTTCAATCACATCCTAAGCTGCTGATCAACTAATTACATTTCTGTAAAGACCCTTCTGAGAAAATGTGACCAAAAAACTGAGATTCCTCCAAATATTTCATAAGTCCAAGCCAGTGAAATTGGTTGCATGCATGCAAAATTATCAAATTCCAGTCATAATGGCTGCTAAAACCCCCTCATAACGCAGTAAGCAATTTGATTATGAAAAGTGTTGCTATGTTTACATAAAAAAGCATTGCAATTTTAATCTTGGCACAAAATCGCCCAACAATCCACAGTCATTCCTCGAGATCAGCGAGATCAATCCACTGCCGTCCTTTCTCAGATCACATTTATACCCTATTTGTTGTGTTACAGAAGATAATGAAGCACTAAATATACTGTGCAGCAGCAGAGACGTGTTTCGTTTCACTAAAGCTGATGCTTTTATCACTTCAGCTGACTTAAAGGGGAGCCAAGGCTGAAGTCACACCCAAGACAGAGAAACGAGAGCAGAAAAAGATCCTTGCCGATTGAGTTCAATTGATTCTCAAGTATCCCATGCAAATGTGTGAATTTGCAAACATCTTCTGACATTTACGCTTCATCAGATTCCCGAGCGAAGCAAACAGAGACAAAGTTAACAGAGCCTCTTACACAGACCAAACAGTGGAGCCTTTAGTCACAATATTGCTTAAGTTAAAGGTCACTTCGGTGGCATTTACCGCCGCTCTCCAAACTGATTAAAGCTCAGAACTCTATTACAGATTAAAGCCATCTGCACGCTTTCATGAGACACCATTACATTACTTGATTTCGGCTCTGAGAACACTTTATCCAAACTCCAGTCATCACATATTAATCATTACGTTTATTATGATTAACCTCTTCAAGTTCTTGGACGCTGACTGGTCACACTGGTTTCCTGTGAAACGTGACCTGCAAGAAAACCATTATTTATAACTATGATTTCTGTGATGGAGAAAATGCAGATGCAATCACAGAATCCAGTCATAAAAATGGAATTCACTGTATATATATATACGTATATTTACTGTATATTTTCTTAAATCATAAAACAGAATACAGCAAAGCTGTTTTAAATTAATTTAAGCAATATCATAAAACAATTAATTTAAACTGTAAACCTGATGTGCAGCACTTTTGACAAATTTCATTTACATATTAAAACATTAATTAAGTTGTTGAATTGATGTGCATTCTTTTAATTTCCATAATTTTTGATGAATCTGTATTCAATCATAAAACACAGAGTATAGATTAATTACAATGGACAACACAACATAAATTATTACATTATTTGGAGTTTTATGAATTCAATTGATTAGACAACTGTATTAATGAAAATAAAATAAAAAAATAAAATAAAAAGGTAAAACTTGAGAAATGGAATCCAGAATGAATAAACAAATATCAAATGGGAAAATAAAAAAAGTGGAATTTGGAAAATAAATTAAACATTTTATAGATCTCTGTTATTGTTAAATCTTTTAATAAATTAGTTTTTTATTAATTCAACTGAGTAGACATCCTTCTTGATGAATAGAATTAAATTAAACAGAACTAAATAAAATGAAATCCAGAAAAATTTAATTAAATTAAAACAAATAATTTAAACAGAAAAAATTAAATTGTAAATTTTTTATGAATTCAAATGATTAGACATCCTTTTTGATTTGTAAAATGTAATTAAACAAAAAAACAATGGAATCCAAAAAAAAAAATTAAACTGAAAACATGGAATTTGAAAATAACAAATACACATTTCATAGAGCCGTATTATTGTTACAATTGTAATAAATTATTAAATAGTTCACATTTGATGTATTCAATTAATTAAACGTACCTTTTGATTATTACAATTTAATTAAACCATTAAAAAATGAATTTAGCAACAATTGAACAGAAACCATTAAAATTGGGAAAAAATAAAATTTTAAATAAATAAATAAAATATGTCATAGAACCCCATTACTGTTAAAAACTTGTAAATTTGATCAATTAAATTAATTAGAAATCCTTTTTGATTTAATACAATTTAAAACATGGAACTTTATATAAAAAAAATAAAAAAAATTTTTTTTATAAAAAAACGATTTCATAGGTTTCATAGTTTTAGGGTTTTGTTTCAGCCGGGTCTTAGACATGTTTTCATGGCTTTCACCTTCCTACGCAGAAGGACGCTCTGCTGTCTGTATGACAGTGTGAACTTTAACAAACTTCTTCCCATTTCTCTCTCTTTCTTCTTCACATCTTCTTCCCGCAAGCTCAGAGAGTGACACTGCTTGTGTCTCTGGCTGTAATCTGTGCGTGCGGATGGAGAGAAGCCTGTGGGCGGATGACAGGACGGACAGATGGATGGACAGATGAGGAGCAGAGGGGAGTGAAGGAGACCCAGTGTTTGGCTGAGATGAACTGATCTGGCTGATGCACTGTGGCATATCCGTCTGCTTGTCAGCGGTCAAACAGTAGAAGAGCTGCCAGGCCTGATGCTAACAGCAAGACGCGCGGCCAAGATTACTGTCGAAGCTGATTCGGCTCACCGCAGCGCTGCATGCATCAAAACCTCTAAAGCCAGCCCAGTGACCGCAAGCACCGAGGCTCTCGGGGAGTTTTTGGGTGGTACAGAAGTGTGTGGCTCCCCCAAAATATATTTGGACACTTGCAAACGTCCGAGTATCATTGCATTTTTAAAATTAAAAAAATTCTATCCTACAGCAAACCACCGATTCTTTGCAATAACGTTTCAAGCTGCTGGTTTACCTTTACATTGTAATGCAAATGCATTTCCAGGTAATGCATGAATTGATAAAAGCTAAATGCAATGCAAGTAGTTTCGGATAAAATGCAGCTGCCAAATGCATATATTAAAATATACATTATAAAAGTACAATAATGTCTTTTTGCAAGTGTATTCTGAACTACTAAGGTGTTATGAGTGATTACCAGAGGTTTTCTACAGTGTTTGGCTGCCATTATACATTTTAATGATACAAAAATGTTACTGCTTTTGTTATTTTGAAAAGTGCATCAAAGCTGTATTCTTATTATTCATCTGTAATACACCGTTTGACTTCTAATACAATTACATTTCCAGATATTGAGCATTAAACATGCCATTACAGGATATCTTACAGGATTACAGGAGTGTCTGCTTTTGTCAGATGCATTTATTTACAGACGCAATATGCTCGCAGATGACAACTCTTCATAAATTCCTCTGTCTGCGCGCACTATGGGACTCTATCTAAAGTTTAGTCATGTTAAATGCGTACGCACACGCATGTGTTGAGCTCCAGGTCTCTCCCCGGGACACAAGGAGTCGCTAATTACCCAAAGCGGCTGTTTCTGCGTCTCATTCTTATTCAGTTTCTCTGTTTTTCTTCAAGACAAGATGTGAACAGCAGGCAGCGTGATGCTAAGCAGAGCCTCATTTGAGAGCGATTAGCATAAAACAATAATTAATCCAATGAAGCCTGATATTACAGTGCTCTTTTCCACAGTGTCACAACTGTTTTTACAGCCGATAACGAGGTTATGGTGCGAACTGCAATCAGTTCACAGCTCTCACACTAAAGCATAACACAGGTGAAGAAAACGTGACAGTCTGTTGGGAATCTAAAGAAGTTATTTTGTTTTAGTCATTTTGAAGATTTTGCACTCTTAAAGGTTTCTTTATAGGCATTGATGGCTCCATGAACAACCTTTAATATCCAATGAATATAGATTTATATCTTCATAATTGTGAAATTATTTTCATGGGGTCTGTTGGCTTTAATGGGGTGAACATTTTTGAAATGTATGATGAAAATGAAAATAAAGATCTTAATGGTCACTTAATGAAAAGCTAGGGATAAAAAGCAAACAACAGAAAACAAACAAACAAAATTCTGACAGAAGATGATTTTTCAGGCTATGTTCTATTCCTTTAACCATAGCTTTATTTGAATATTCGAGACTGATAGCATTTTAAGTGAAGATGATATTTCCATAACTTCCAAGCTGATACCTATAACTGATCAATTTTGCAATGCTTGACACACTTTTTAGTCATGCGAATGATCACCCATCTACATCACTCAGTGCATGCATTTTTTATCTTAAAACAGCAAGCAACTTTAGAAATGCAAAGAACATCATCTCACTCCGCTGATGTTGGGGTGAACATGACTCAGACCCGCTCCTGACAGGCTCTGTGAGACTCACACACTTTTACACTCTGACAGTTGTACGTTATACTTTCACAGCTTTCAAACGCTGTAACCCTTCCCATGGTGCATCTTTCCCTCATAAGACAGCGTGTCTCTCTCTTTCTCAGATCAGAACAGCGCAGAAGGCCAGCTAAACCTCTCATTCATAACACAAATATCTGACCGTCATCGCAACAATTCACACCTCACCTTGAAACGATGAAAAGTGCATCCTGAGAGAAACACTGTAATGTTTGTAATGAAGATACACAGAGTGTAATGAAGTTCAAGAGGTTTCCTGCGAGAGAACGGCACCCATGCTGGTTTGTTTGAGGAAGAAAACAATGCTTTCAAACAAACTTCCTCAAAATAAACTACACAAGAGAGACTCGACTTACTATTGACTCCAGTAGAGATGGGAATAAGCTGCAAAATATGAATAGAAGTAATATTTATTACCACACTTCCCCAGTTGATTAATTGCATTAAGAGTTGCAAACATTATTTAAAAAAAAAAAATAAATATATATATATATATATATATATATATATATATATATATAACTTCTCTGAAATTATTAAAAAGAATTTAAACAAAGGCATTTTTTGTATGCAAAAAAGGCATTAACTAATTGAACATGCACAAAATTATTATTTTTTTTACATATTTTGTTGACATTCAATTAAAGGTTTTTATACAGAATGCATTTTGATATCTCTTTTTATCACACTATAAATCAGGAAATAAAAACTATATAAAATATAAAAAAAAAAAAAAAAAATTGGGTTACAAAATAATTTGTTTCACCATGTTTTTGGAAACAAAATGTTGGATAAGACATAACATTTATAAAATGTTGTTCTGTTTAAAATATAAAATGTTGATAAAATTATGAAATGTTGACATCTACTGATTCAAATAGATAAAGTGCAATAAAATATATACTTTAAAGTGTATTTTGGATGTTTTCTTTCCACTAGTCTGAAAAAACACATTATGAAAAACCAATTAACCAAAAATCTCAAAATTGATAAGTGGTATTAAAAAAAGAGAGAGAGAGAAAGGAAAACAAACGTAGAAACAAGAAAACACAAGAAATCGATTGCAAATGAAGAGTACGATGTTAGGATGTTGCTAAACTAACAACACAGGTTAAATATGCATAAAAAGCCAATAAAAACAATTGTTTGGCTCAACAGCTTTTAAGCAATGACAATTTCTAATAAAATTTTGTTCAAATGGCAGCACTTTATTTCTCAGTTCTGTTCCGCATGTGCATGTATATTATGTACTTATTATTGCAATTACAATAATTGGGTAATAACTAGGTACTAACCCTAAACCTAACCTTAACCCTTTACCTTAAACTACCCCGTACTTTCTGTACACTGCAAGTACACATACTGTAAAATAAAGTGTTACCTAACAAACTGCACTGAGTATGTGTATGTCACGCTGTCTGGTCTCTGTTTCCCTGAGTCTCAACTAGTGGTCTCACTTCCCCATATGCACCTCACCGTAGGCACTACAATTCCCCACAAAGAGTCCTTTCTTTCCGTCACCCAGTTTCCTCGCCTTCCGAGTTCCTCGTCTTCTGAGTTCCTGTTCCTGTTCCTGTTCCTGTTCCTTCCCTGTTTGTTTATTTGTTGGATGGATTTATGGTTTTGACCCCTGCTTGTTGATTTCTGATTTGGATTACCCATTAAAACCCACACTGCGATTGGATCTCTTGTCTCCTGTGTTTCCCTGGGTCTCCGTTCGTAACGGAAGGACTCCATCTATGTCAAGATCCAGCGGTGTGGGACTTCATTCTCATTCCCCAGCCAGTATGGTGGAGCGGAGGGCGAAATATTTAAAATGAACCACCCTCCGCCAACAGGGCAATGAGGTGGGTGATGATGGAACAGATGTTCTGGTCCCTAGCTGAGGGGATGGGATATAATGATGCGGCCCTAAAGGACACTTTCAATACCGGGCTGGATGAACCAGTTCCTCGAATTGAAATGGAGCAGTTGAACATCTATAATTTCTGGGAGTTTGTATTTTACTTACAACATCGGTCTCCATAGAATACCCCAGCCACACCTGTCTCTCCCGGTGGGATGGCCGATTCTAGACCGGGGTCAAAAGACAGGAGGACCGCCAGCCCAGCACCACTGCCCAAGATGGCCCCCGGCCCAGCGCCACAGCCCAAGATGGCCGCCGGTCCAGAGTCATGGCACAAGATGAGAGTTGAGTCAGGTTCCCGTTGATCTTCGAGAGTCGAGTCAGGTTCCCGTTGACCCTCCAGAGTCGAGTCAGGTTCCCGTTGACCCTCCAGAGTCGAGTCAGGTTCCCGTTGACCCTCCAGAGTCGAGTCAGGTTCCCGTTGACCCTCCAGAGTCGAGTCAGGTTCCCGTTGACACTCCAGAGTCGAGTCAGGTTCCCGTTGACCCTCCAGAGTCGAGTCAGGTTCCCGTTGACCTCCAAGGTCGAGTCAGGTTCCCGTTGACCCTCCAGAGTCGAGTCAGGTTCCCGTTGACACTCCAGAGTCGAGTCAGGTTCCCGTTGACACTCCAGAGTCGAGTCAGGTTCCCGTTGACACTCCAGAGTCGAGTCAGGTTCCCGTTGACCTCCAGAGTCGAGTCAGGTTCCCGTTGACCCTCCAGAGTCGAGTCAGGTTCCCGTTGACACTCCAGAGTCGAGTCAGGTTCCCGTTGACCTCCAAGGTCGAGTCAGGTTCCCGTTGACCCTCCAGAGTCGAGTCAGGTTCCAGTTGACCCTCCAGAGTTGAGTCAGGTTCCCGTTGACACTCCAGAGTCGAGTCAGGTTCCCGTTGATCCTCCAGAGTCGAGTCAGGTTCCCGTTGACCCTCCAGAGTCGAGTCAAGTCACTCCAGAGTCAGGGCTAGTCACCGTTGACACTCCAGAGTCAAGTCAAGTCACCGGTGATCTTCATGGGCAAAGTCAAGTAACCGGTGTTCTTCATGGGCAAAGGCAAGTCACCAATGATCTTAATGAGCAGTGTCAGGTCACCATTGATATTCATGGACAAAGGCAAGTCACCATTGATATTCATGGACAAATGCAAGTCTCAACCGCAGGGCTCCTATTCCACCTTGCTCCTCTCTGGATCCCTGCCCTGTTGGTCCGGACCTGGGGACTAAACGTTATGTCCTTCCTGGACTTGTGTTTTGTTGTTGTTTTGTTTTTGTTTTTTGTTTTTGCTCCTCTTCTCTCTGTTTCCATCTATAGACCTGGCCCTCCGTCCCTCCCCCTGAACCTCCGCCGGTCCACCTCCCTCCTGGGCTCCTTGTTTTTGCACCTCTTCTCTCTGTTTCCCCATTTTACCTGGCCCTCCATCCCTCCCCCTGGTCCTCCGCCGCTCCACCTCCCTCCTGGTCTCTGTGTTCCTTGGTCTCTTCTTGGGTTCAGGTGGAGCATCTGGTAGCTGCTCCGTGGAGGAGGGGGTAATGTCACGCTGTCTGGTCTCTGTTTCCCTGAGTCTCCTCTAGTGGCCTCACTTCCCCATAAGCACCTCACCGTAGGCACTACAATTCCCACAAAGCCTTGTCCCTTCATCACAGTAATTGCACTCCTGTTAATTGCACTCAGGTGTCCTCACTTGTTAGTCATTATCCTCCCTATATTAACCAGTCCTTTTCTGTTTGTCTGTATGGAGTTCTTTCTTTCCCAGTTTCCTCGTCTTCCGAGTTCCTCGTCTTCCGAGTTCCTGTTCCCGTTTCTGTTCCTTCCCTGTTTGTTTATTTGTTGGATGGATTTATGGTTTTGACCCCTGCTTGTTGATTTCTGATTTGGATTACCCATTAAAACCCACACTGCGATTGGATCTCTTGTCTCCTGTGTTTCCCTGGGTCTCCGTTTGTAACAGTGTAGCATAAACACATTTGTTTAAAGTTGATTACTCAAAGAAATTAAGTTCGTCATGATTGAGTTGTGGCTCTGGAGGCAATGAATCTTATCGTTTGCTGTTTAAATGAACAGCTAGTATAGGGCCTGTTAAATGTTACTTATTTCACAAGTAACATATTAATTCTCCTTATCTATTCTTATGCAAAGCATGCTGGGAACTAGAAATCCCTGCCCGATTTTTAAAGTTAGCATTAAATCACTTAAAAAAGAAAAGTAAAATAAATCAAAACAGAGTTTAAATGCAGTTTAACACATTTCAGTTTAAATTACACACAATATTAAGTTTATCAAATTGTATCAATATAAAATTATCAATATTATATCAACAAAGCTCATCAAAATAATGCTTGCAACATAAAATGTTACATTTTCATTAACTTCACAAACATGCATTGATTTAAGTTGTGGTTATAGGTTCCCCGAACTTCTTATGTTGAGTAAAACAGTAAATTTTTTTATAGTTTAAATCATTTATATAATTTTTTCAGTATTGGGGGAAATATAAGAATATTTATATTCTATCTCTACTTTCTTGGAAAAATTGTTTTGTCATAGCAGTGCATGCATGAATTTGATTGCAATAAAACTTGATGTAGCCAGTTCAACACCACAATTTTAATAAGCATAAAAAGACATTGCATGCAAAAAAGATGATTTAGATGTCATTTAAAACATTAAAAGTCACCATGATTTTTAACTTGAAATCTCAATAAATTATATTTTTAAATATATTCCAATAGAAAACAGCTATTTTAAATAGGCTAGTAAAAATATTTCAAACTTTCACATTGATTTGCAGTACTTGGATCAAATATATGCAGGCTTGGTGAACAGAAGAGACTTCTTAAAAAAATAAATGAACAAGCTTACTGTTCAAAAACATTTACTGGAAGTGAATAATAGGCAAATTTAATATAGGCTGTCATATGGCATATTAGCTGCTACAGAGATGTGTAAGATAGATGTGTAAGGGTATGTAGTTTACAGTTGTTTACTGAAGGCCCTGACTGAAGCCCCACAGCACGCTACTGAGTATAGATTTATCTTATCATATGATATCAGAGAAAAGCACAAGCAATGCTGAGATCACAGGTTTGCATAAATTAAAATAAAACTGCATACCCTCAAAGTCACTTAAGATGAAATGCAATTGTAAATGCATAATTATTAATCTTGAGAATGCAGCAATACCATTTGGAGCTATATCATAGTTATTGTAGACCTTTTGCATGCAACTGAAAATGCTAGATTTGACTAGTAACAAAAACAGTCGATGCAGTCTGAAACGGAGTACAGGAGAAAATGCAAATCTTTTTACAGGAAAAAACTCCACTTAGGCGGCAAACCTGCCAAATGAATTTACATTTTTTATTAGGCTTTGCATTATTTTTCAGCAGCTCTTGTAATTGGTTTTCCTCTGCTGAAATGGTTTGAGGGTGAATATAAAACACAGCTCAGTGTTGAAAATAGCATTTTTCATTTGAATTGCAAACCGTCTATTCTGCATTGCCACACCTGGGAGGAAAGAAACGTATTAAAATGTGCTAAAGTGTGTATGTGTGGAGAACATGAGACCTGAACAGTCTCATCTCCAGACGCTCTGTGATGCCCCCAGGCGGCAAGAAGTTCAAGTCTAAATATTACACTTAATATTATGAAGAAATGCACCCAAAAAGATTTATGGACCTGCCAGGACAATATATGTGCATATACAGTATATGCACTACATTAAACCAACATTGTGTTTTTAAAGTTGCAAATCAATTACTGTTGCATTTAGAGAAAGAAGGAGCGACGTGTCAGAACAATACAAAGAGAGTGTCATCTCACAAAAGCAGTTATCAGGCTCACGTGGGTAATAGCATGGTTAAAAAAGAAGAAATGCACAAGAGATGTGCGAGTAATAAGGCTGATTGAGGCTCTGGATGAGTCTGCGGGCGCTGATGAAGAATCTGACAGGTATGTGCCAGAAAATGTGTGAAATTTAGCAATGGTGAAGAGAGATGGATATTAAGCTTTTTGGCAATTTAACAAGGGATCCAAACCCACGGTTTCCATTATACGAGAGAAGAAAAGAGAAGAGAAGAGAGAAGAGAAGATAAGAGAAGAGAAAAAGAAGAGAAGAGAAGAGAAGAGACGAGAAGAGAGGAAATGAGAACAGAAGAGACGAGAAGAGAAGAGAAGAGAAGAGAGGAGAGGAGATGAGATGAGATGAGATGAGAAGAGAAGAGAAGAGAAGAGAAAAGGAGAGAAGAGAAGAGACAAGAAGAGAAGAGACAAGAAGAGATGAGACGAGATGGGAAGAGAAGAGAAGAGAAGAGAAGAGAAGAGAGGAGAAGAGAGGAGAAGAGAAGAGAAAAGGAGAGAAGAGACAAGAAGAGAAGAGACAAGAAGAGATGAGACGAGACGGGAAGAGAAGAGAAGAGAAGAGACGAGTCAAGAGACGAGAAGAGAAGAGAAGAGAAGAGAAGAGAAGAGAAGAGAAGAGAAGAGAAAAGAAAAGCTTTTTGGCAATTTAACAAGGGATCCAAACCCACGGTTTCCATTATACGAGAGAAGAAAAGAGAAGAGAAGAGAGAAGAGAAGATAAGAGAAGAGAAAAAGAAGAGAAGAGAAGAGAAGAGACGAGAAGAGAGGAAATGAGAACAGAACAGAAGAGAAGAGAAGAGAAGAGAAGAGAAGAGAGGAGAAGAGAGGAGAGGAGATGAGATGAGAAGAGAAGAGAAGAGAAAAGGAGAGAAGAGAAGAGACAAGAAGAGAAGAGACAAGAAGAGATGAGACGAGATGGGAAGAGAAGAAAAGAGAAGAGAAGAGAGGAGAAGAGAGGAGAGGAGATGAGAAGAGAAGAGAAGAGAAAAGGAGAGAAGAGAAAAGGAGAGAAGAGACAAGAAGAGATGAGACGAGACGAGACGAGAAGAGAAGAGACGAGACGAGACGAGACGAGACGAGAAGAGAAGAGAAGAGAAGAGAAGAGAAAAGAAAAGAAAAGAAAAGAAAAGAAAAGAAGAGAAGAGAGGAGAGGAGATGAGAAGAGAAGAGAAGAGAAGATTTTCAACATAACTGTATTTATTCACTTAATCATCCAAAAAAAGAAATTTACACACTTACATTTTCATAAAATATTAACAGCATATTATAGTATTCACATGACAGCAATGACAGAAAAAAACTATTAGGCTATACTAAAACACAATGATCATTCCAATGTTGGTATAAAGATTAGGTTGTCTTCAGATAGTGTACAGAGAGTCTCATTATAGCACCACTGATCCAGAAAAAACTCACAATTATTCATAGCTTTATAAAATTTATAGTCAACTAAAATTCTTGCCTTCACAAATTCTTTAAACATTAACAGTACTTCTGGTCCTGCTTTACTTTCAATCTTATTCTTCCTACTAATATAAATGGCCAGTTTAGCTTGACCCACCAAAAAATTTAAAAGCTGACTTTTCTTTCTGATTGAAAAATAATACTTTGGTCCAAAAATAAAACTCTTAAACGAGAACTCTTCTCCAAATTTAAAAAACAACCCCTTAAGTACACTAAATAAGTCAACCAATCTGTCACATTCCATAAAACAATGAAAAACAGTCTCTCTCATATCACAAAAAGGACACCCACTCTGCACATTATGATTCATGACAGAAACAAAGGCATTAACAGCAACTGTGCCATGTAAAACCTTCCACTGAATATCTCCTGCTTTTTTTGTTAATGGTGGTTTGTATAACACTCTCCAATTTGGTTTACAATCTTCATCTACTCCCAATTTAGATTTCCATACATTATCCACTCTTCCATTTAACACTTTTTTTATTAAAAATCTTGACAAAACATTTATATAACTGTCCCCCTTTCACTTCATATAGTTTTAAATCATGTAATCCATTCAACAGTAATAAAGGTCCAGAAAATCCTTGAAAATCCGGTATGATATAAATATCAGGATATGAGTCCATCCCTATAGGAGTACTTTGCCCACTCCAATAACTCCTAAGAAGTGCTCTTTCCTCCACATTCAATCTCTGCTTAATCAGATCCACAAACACATTGATTTTTCGAAGAGAAACCATACCCACATGTGAGGCTAACTCTTTAACATTATTAAAATCAACTCCACTAATATCAACAAGTTGTTTTAACTTTATAACTTTTTTATCCCTCAACATGTAACTTCCAGGTATGGTTTCACAAGACACATCAAAACGAGCTCCGCCTATTAAAGGCTCTTCTAATAACCAAAAGAGTGAATCATTTGTTTCCAACCTCTGCTTCTTAAAGAAGCTCCAGACTTTAAAAAGTCCTTTATAAAAAGGAGGTAATCCATTTACTGGCACTTTATTGCAGTCCATTAAAAACAACGTAGAATCCAATCCGAGTCCTCCAGCCTGCTTTAAAATTGTGCTGGTTACCTCTCTCCAAACAAGGTTTTTTGGTCCAGTTAAATATCTTTGGATATATTGAAGACGAAACGTTGCACTTCTACTAGCCAGGTGAACTAGTCCTTGTCCTCCTTCTTCCTTTTGAAGCAACAGCACACTTTGTGGAGTCCAATGCAGTTTGTCCCAAAAGAAATTAACCAGAAGAGAAGAGAAGAGAAGAGAAGAGAAGAGAGGAGATGAGAAGAGAACAGACAAGAAGAGATGCGACGAGACGAGAAGAGAAGAGACAAGAAGAGATGAGAAGAGACGAGAAGAGAAGAGACGAGAAGAGAAGAGACGAGACGAGACGAGAAGAGACAAGAAGAGAAGAGACGAGACAAGATGAGAAGAGAGGAGATGAGAAGAGAAAAGAAGAGACGAGATGAGAAGAGAGGAGATGAAAAGAAAAGAGAAGAGAATAGAAGAGAAGAGACGAGAAAAGAAGAGAAGAGATGAGACGAGACGAGAAGAGACAAGAAGAGAAGAGACAAGAAGAGACGAGAAGAGGCAAGAGAAGAGACGAGAAGAGACAAGAAGAGACGAGAAGAGACAAGAAAGGAAGGGAAGAGACGAGATGAGAAGAGAAGAGACGAGACGAGAAGAGACAAGAAGAGAAGAGACAAGACGAGACGAGACAAGACGAGACGAAACAAAACGAGAAGACACGAGAAGACACGAGAAGAGAAGAGAAGAGAAGAGAAGAGACGAAAGGAGACGAGACGAAACTAAACGAGAAGACACGAGACGAGAAGAGAAGAGACGAGACGAGACGAAACGAGAAGACACGAGAAGAGACGAGAAGAGAAGAGAAGACAAGACGAGACGAGAAGAGAAGAGACAAGAAGAGAAGAGACGAGACGAAACTAAACGAGAAGACACGAGACGAGAAGAAAAGAGAAGAGACAAGAAGAGAAAAGAAAAGAAGGGAAGAGACGAGATGAGAAGAGACGAGAAGAGACAAGAAGAGAAGAGACGAGAAGAGAAGAGACAAGACGAGAAGAGACAAGAAGAGAAGAGACGAGACGAAACGAGAAGACACGAGAAGAGAAGAGAAGAGACGAGAAGAGACGAGAGGAGACGAGACGAAACTAAACGAGAAGACACGAGACGAGAAGAGAAGAGACGAGACGAGACGAAACGAAATGAGAAGACACGAGAAGAGAAGAGACGAGACGAAACGAGAAGACACGAGAAGAGAAGAGAAGAGACGAGACGAGACGAAACGAGAAGACACGAGAAGAGACGAGAAGAGAAGAGAAGAGGAGACGAGACGAGACGAGACGAGACGAGAAGAGAAGAGAAGAGAAGAGAAGAGAAGAGAAGAGAAGAGAAGAGAAGAGAAGAGAAGAGGAGAAGAGAAGAGACGCAATATGAGATTCATCCAGCTTGTTAAACTATTTTTCTGGCTTGTCTGTCATCTGGAATCTAAATAGACCTATATTACTTAATTAATGTTGATGGTCTTACAGTGAGTGATTTATCAGTGCGTGTTATTTAAAAAATCCAATATTTTCAATATCCAAAAATTAGCCTTGACGTACTTTAGGATTTTAAGGATTTTAGGATCATCATTTTCTAATACTCCTAAAAACTATAATTAATAGCTACAGCAAAACCTGTCGATAGATTATAAAAAAATGAAATGGTCAAACATATCAGCTTTAATGACAGTTTATTACTACGTTAAATATCAGGGTCAAAAATGTTTATTTTTTTGCCACACCTACTAATGGGAGGTACTATATTATATTAATCGATATATATATTTATTACTGACTATGAAAAAGTCTTTTGCATGATATAGCTACTATTATTATTACTATTATTCTTTTTTTTTCATTAAGCAGACGCTTTTATCCAAAGCTACTTACAGTGCATTCAAGCTATACATGTTTTCTTTTATTTTTTTATCCGTATGCATGTTCCCTGGGAATTGAACACATGACCTTTTGCACTGCTAGTGAAATGCTCTACCACTGAGCCACAGGAACACAATTTTACATATTATTATTATTATGCCTAATACCAGTAGTAGTAGTAGTAGTAGTATTACTCTTTTTTGTCCTTGTGACAAATTTATTGTCAAACCGTTTACTTTTTCACTTCTTAATTTTGAACCCTGTTTGTGGAGTTTCTAGGTTCAAACAGTATCTCAGCTCCTCATTTAGGTTTATGAAGACGCATTTTTATCATTAGAAGTTAACATGAGGGCAGAACTGTACGTTCACATGGCAGATGAGCAGATCTTCTATATGACACGTAATGACAGTCATCAACCCTGCAGGAACCAAACACTCAGGATGTGGCATAACATCATCTGTTAACTCCTGATATAAGACTAAAATTTGATTACTCAACGCTTGAAGATTGATGCAAATGCAGGACGTTTCAAATTAGACTGAACACAACACTGAATACAACAGTACTTATATTTGATGAAATGCTAAATCTTTCGATTTAGCTAATGCTGTAACAGCTTGGGAACACAACGATTCCATCACTTCGGCATCATTTCCGACACGCTGCACATGAGGCTGATCTTGAGCGACGGGCCGCTTCCCCACAGGGAAGTCAAGTGAAAACACTCAAACAAAACACCTCGTGGTCCTCCCTCCACTCGTCTTCATACGGCCCGTCAAACAATTTAACCGTCTGCACCGGAAACATCTCCTAACGTTTCTCCTGGTCAGATCTGAAGAGAAACACAACCCTCCTGCTCATTTAGCAGCAACTCTCCTCTGCTGGAGAACGGATGAGAGGCCTAACGATTATCTGAATGAGGAAAAACAAATGCCAAACATCAGAAAATGCCTCGGTGCTATTTGATTTGTGATTAAAACATCTCTCTTTCAGACAGCCCGCTCTGTGGTCAATATCTCGATGTGATGATGTTTAATTAGCTCAAGAGCACTAGGAAATTACATTATCTCCCCTTAAACTGCAAACATCACTATCACGAACGCTCATAGCTAGTGATAATGATTTGAACAAAACCTCTTATGCACGTAATTTATCCTGTAGCTTTCATGCTCTAGAAATATGTTTCCTCTAAACCAAAACGGTCAGAAAAACAAAGTTCAAAAATACTAAAAAATGTATCTAAATAAAAAAGTTATTTAAAATATTTGTTAATTATTATTACAACATTAAAATCTCAGTTTTTTACACACACACACACACACACACACACACACACACACACACACACACACACATATATATATATATTAAATACCATCACTGATCAAAAAACTGTATTTAGCAATTTTTCATATTATTAATATATTATTATTACTACTATTTTAAAATCAGTGTCTTAGAAATTTTTGCCAATGGGAGATGAATTTACAATAAATAAATACAATATTAAATCATAAATCATAAATGTGTATTAGCGACCATGAAACTCTACTATGCATTTAGCAATATTGCATATTATTCTAGAGACAAAAAAGTTTGAAGGAAAACATTCAAATTAAAAATAAATAACAAAAAATATAGTTAAACTAAATAAAGTAAAAATGGTTTAAAATAATACATTTATTTATAATAACTTCAAGATACAAATAATTATTTTTAATAATATTTTACAGTCATTTAATATATATTTGTTTGACTGTATGTTTATTCAGCATGATAATTTTAATTATAATAAATGAATAATAAATAAATAAATATTTTTTTTATTTTTTATGAAGCTATACGTAAAACAGATTATTGCAGTATGCTTTATAAGAAAATACAATTTCCGTGTTTCTAGCTCAACATTTAATGCTTAATTCAGTGTGATTTACCATTTCTTTGTATTTATTTATAAAATTGACAAGCAATTTCTAAGTCAACATTATTTCAAGACCAACTTTTGACCAACAAATTTCGTCTTTTTTACAGCTGCCTTTTCTGATTCTAGGATGTTGGTCTTCGCAGAAGGATGATAATATTCGGGGGTCTGTGCTTGACTTGGGCCAGTAAACATCCCACAAAAAAACCCTATCAACCACATTCCAATAGAATGCATTAGCAACTGAAGAATAATGCAATAATAATAAATAAAAAAACAAACATTCCAACACCTTAGTTACTGCACGGCAACCACCTGAAACTAATAGACTCCAAATTGATACAAGTGCTATACTGTATCTTCAGAAAACACGGTTCGTCTTTGAATCGCTTCTAGAAGAAAACGACTAGCGCTGCTCAGGTTTGTGTAATTGCACATTTACCATCTCACCAGTGCATTCTCATCATCCACTCTTTAAACAGTTGTTTCCTATCATTTTCTCACTCATTCAGTGCGGTTTCTCCTTCTCATTCAGCCCGAGACACACACATACATAATGAATGAATGACTAGATTAAATAAAAACTAGAGGAGCTTCAGATAAATGGCTGTGAGGGTGTAAATCATTGATGAGGCCCATCAGTTCATTCATGAAGGTGATAACACATAGACTTAACGACAAAAGACAGAAACCTGTATTCGCCATCAGTGCCATGTTAAAAGTGACAAATTTCAAGAGATATCAGCAAATGAAGTCATAAGCGTGTAAGATATTTGCTCAGAGGATGCAATTACACTTAATAAGTGAACACACAGCATTAGAGGAGGCTGGATGCACTTTCAAGATGTGATTGTGAGATATTGTGCACATCTTTTGCAGCTGGGATCACACAGATACAGGCATTAATGTGTCACTAATCCAGTTTCCATTACTCGTGTTTGTTCAGGCGTCCTGCAAACCCACCAGTATTCTAGCAGGAGTTGTGTGCTCTTAAATATGTACTTAGTAAATGCTACAGATGAAGCCAGCAGAGCCAGAGCCGTCTGTGAGGAGACACTGACTGCCAGCTGATGGGACGGATCCATCAGTGAAGCTGGGAGGAGATGCTCTGATTTCATCAGTGCTGTAAACAAAGCTGTGCCTCGGAGGAAAAGAGGAGGGATGCATTCAATATTTGAGCTGTGAGGGAGAGGAGGGGAGCAGATGAAGCTTGTTTCTCATGCCAGTGGTCACAGAATCTACAGAGTGGAAGTATTTCATGCCAACAAACTGTATTTTGCATTTATTTTTATATATAAAAAACATTATATGCAATATAATAATAATAATGTATTAATAAAATATATCATATTACATATATAAAAAAATATAGGAAGAATTTATATTATAAAAATGTAATATAAAAGATATACAGTATAATAACAAATATAAACAATGACATTAATAATAATAAATATCATTATACTATATATAGTTTATTGTATATACAATAATAAATAATATTAACAACAATAATAAGAGGATAAATATATCGTTACATTGCATATATATATTTAAAAAATATATATAAATATTATTTATATTATAAAAACAACAACAACAACAACCGTGATAATAATAATAAAATGTATCACATTGCATATGATAATAATACTAATAATAATAAATATCATTATAGTATGTATAAATTATTGCATATATAATAATAAATAAAAACTAGATAAAAAGATCGTCAAAACAAACTTTAAGTTGGCTTGAGAAAGCCTGGCCAGTTTAAAAAGTTTAAAATTAAATTTTAAGTTAAGTTAAAAAGTTTGATAATTGCTATGCAGTTGCTAGAGTACCCGGAGTGGTTGCTAAGGTGTTGCCGTGCGGTTATTAGGGAACCCATAGTGGTTGCTAGGGTGTTGCCATGTTGTTGTTAGGGTACCCTGAGTGGTTGCTAGGGTGTTGCTATGCGGTTGTTAGGGCCCCCCTGAGTGGTTGCTAGGGTGTTGCTATGCAGTTGCTAGGATTTCTGGGACAGTTGCTAGGGTGTTGCTATGCAGTTGCTAGGGTACCTGGGATGGTTGCTAGGGTGTTGCTATGCCGTTGCTAGGGTACCCGGAGTGGTTGCTAAGGTGTTGCTATGTGGTTGCTAGGGTACCTGGGATGGTTGCTAGGGTGTTGCTATGCATTTGCTAGGGTACACAGAGTGGTTGCTAAGGTGTTGCTATGCGGTTGCTAGGGTACCCGGGGTGGTTGCTAAGGTGTTGCTATGCGGTTGCTAGGGTACCTGGGATGGTTGCTAGGCTGTTGCTATGCGGTTGCTAGGGTACCCGGAGTGGTTGCTAGGGTACCTGGGATGGTTACTAGGGTGTTGCTATGCAGTTGCTAGGGTACACAGAGTGGTTGCTAAGGTGTTGCCATGCGGTTGCTAGGGTTCCCGGAGATGTTGCTAAGGTGTTGCCATGCGGTTGCTAGGGTATCTAGGATGGTTGCTAGGGTGTTGCTATGCCGTTGCTAGGCTAGCCTGGGCGGTTTCTAGGTTGGTTTGGATAGTTGCTAGTGTGTTGCTATGAAGATAGATAGATAGATAGATAGATAGATAGATAGATAGATAGATAGATAGATAGATAGATAGATAGATAGATAGATAGATAGATAGATAGATAGATGAGTTTGTGCGCGAGTGTGTGTGTGTGTGTGCATGTGTGTTTGAGTGTTTGTTTGTGTGCGAGTGTGAATGTCTGTGTGTGTGTGTGTGTGTACATGTGTGTGAGTGTGTGTGCGTGTGCGTGAGTGTAAGTGTGTGTGTGTTTGCATGTGTGTTTGAGTGTTTGTTTGTGTGCGAGTGTGAATGTCTGTGTGTGTGTACATGTGTATGTGAGTGTAAGTGTGTGTATGTGTGCATGTGTGTTTGAGTGTTTGTTTGTGTGCGAGTGTGAATGTCTGTGTGTGTGTGTGTATGTGTGTGTGTGTGTGTGTGTGTGAGTGTGAGTGTTTGCATTTGTGTTTGAGTGTTTGTCTGTGTGTGTGTTTGTGTGTGTGTACATGTGAGTGTGTGTGTGTGTGTGTGTATGTGTGTTTGAGTGTTTGTCTGTGTGTGTGTTTGTGTGTGTGTGTGTACATGTGTGTGTGCGTGAGTGTAAGTGTGTGTGTGTGCATGTGTGTTTGAGTGTTTGTCTGTGTGTGTGTGTGTACATGTGTGTGAGTGTAAGTGTGTGTGTGTGTGTGTGTGTGTGTGTGTGCATGTGTGTTTGAGTGTTTGTTTGTGTGCGAGTGTGAATGGCTGTGTGTGTGTTTGTGTGTGTGTGTACATGTGTGTGTGCGTGAGTGTAAGTGTGTGTGTGTGCACTATTTAGCGTCCCGTCCCGAGAGAGCGAGGCATTAGAGCAGTAACTAACCTTCACGTGACTCGCTGTAGTTTTCACTGTGAGTGAAACAGATCTCAGCCAGCAGCTTATCCATGATGACGATCAGTCACTGCTGCTTCCTGCTGGAGGTGATGCTGAGGTTATGGAGAGAGAGAGAGAGAGAGAGAGAGAGAGAGAGAGAGAGAGAGAAGTGTGTGTATTGTATCTGACCTCAGTGTGTTTCCCTACAGTCTCCACAGTGACCATCAGCATGTGTATGTATATCTTGATCTTTTTTGATAATGATAATTAAATGATATTGTGTTAGTATCTTGGCTGGTTTAGGCTTGTCCTGAATAAATATATTTGACACTTAAACCATCAGCAGGTGGCAGCAAGTTCCTGTCTTAATGAGTGATTCATTTAATAATTCGTTCAACGAATCATTCATTTTAAAACGGATCACTGAATCGCTGACTCAAAAGATTCATTCAAAAATGGGAATGAACCAGCACAGTGTTGCTCTGAGATGCACAAATACTCCACGCCAGCTTTGTTTGGAACTATCGTTTCCTATTGTGAAAAGGACACTATTGTGACTAAAATATAACTCACTCAGTCTTAAGTTGCTGTCTTGTGAATCCACTTACACTTACACAGCACAATACATCTCTTCAACGATCCTCATGACTTGAGGTCTCCTGCATGTGTGTAGCACTCACTAAGTGTGGGGGTTAGTTACACACTGAAGTTTAATGTGTACAGTAAGAGTAGCACGAGCAACAGCGATGCAGACGGAGTACACGAGAGAGGAGGAAAGGCACAAATGCATGAGTACAGTCTGCTGCTCATTTGCATAAATGCCTGGAAAGCATCAGCAGTGGAGTCTCTTGACGAAAGAAGATTTGAAAGCATCAGGCCGCTGATCCTCACAGAGATGGAGCTCTCTCAGCAAAAACACACCCCTCCAAAACACACTCACAAAGCCTGCTGATCGCTGTCGACACGCGTCCAGCACTTCACATTCAAATCTATAATGTCAGAAATCAAATGAGATTCAAATTCACAATGAAGTTTCTATTCAGAATCAAATCAGAAGGAAACCATGTGTTCATTCATCACTAAATTAATGAATGAGATCAAATATAAAATAATATTATATATATTTAATTTTTATATATATATATATATATATTATTAATATATAAATAATATTTTATAATAATACAGTATATTATAATGCACAATAATATATATATATATATATATATATATATATATATATATATATATATATATATATTATAATATTTAATGCAATAATATTTTTAATTATATAATCACATTTATTTATAATTATGTTATTTTTAATAAATTATATTATTTGCATACTGTTAACTGCATAACAAAGCAAACACAACGAAACAAAATCCTGACATAAATATAATAATATGAAGAAGTTTAAATGGCATGTCATAAATGACAACTGTGCAAAAAAACAAACATCTTGAGCGTGATTAGCCCATTACAATGCAGTCAGCATGGCCTTATAATTCAAGAAATGAAAGAAAAAATACCCATGTATGAGTTTTTATGTTTTTTATATTCATTACACAATGTACTTTTCTGAATATAAGCACATAAATATGTTAACAATTTTATTCAAAAGTGTAGTGCAACGCGGTGTTTCATTCCTTGATTGAATCTGCTTTTGAACGAATCATGTGAGCCAGTGAATCAACAATCCATTCACTCGTTTCGTTTCTAATCGAATCAGCTGTTTTGAACGATTCATTTGATTTGAATGACTCAGTAAATAATTTATCAAAACAAGGATTTGCTGCCATCTACAGGCGGTTTTATTGTCATATTTATTTATCCATGACAATCCTAAACCAGACAAGGTCCCAGCACAAAAACACATTCGGAAAAATATTGTTTATATTTACTAAAATTCCTCAATTTTAGGTTGTGAACATCAATACATGTGTCCTTAATTTAGCATGTTTTTATGGCCATGGGAAATTAGCATAAGAGGGTTAAATGTCATGAAAATTTCCACAATTCAAAACAATGCTTCATTATCTTTGTGCAAAACATAATTTAGCTTTTCCTTATGATTTCAGGGTGGAGAAAACTACTCTGACATGCTCTGGAGAGATTCACCTCGTCAGATTTAGATCATATTCACTAGAAAAGCAAAATAAAGCTAGTTCATGAAACTAAAGGTGGAAACTCAAAC
This sequence comes from Carassius carassius, assembly GCF_963082965.1. NCBI lineage: Eukaryota > Metazoa > Chordata > Actinopteri > Cypriniformes > Cyprinidae > Carassius > Carassius carassius. The sequence continues at coordinate 953,264 of NC_081784.1, forward strand.
CAGCTCCACAATCCACGTAACATCATGACAGCGGAGCGTGAAGCCGAGCGTGAAGCGCCAAACAGACCGCCGATGGCTTTCCATTTTAAAAAGGAGAAAAGAAAAGAGGCCTTATCACCATAACAAGGGCTTATGAGACAACAAACTTCTCTTCCCGTGACTTTCATCTCACGCACTTGTTTCACTGATCTTATGAATAAATCAAAAAGGCCATACCCCCTTCGGCTCGGAGCAGTGCATGCCCTGTAAAACACTGAGAAAAGTGTTTATGGGAGATAAGAGCCAGAGAGGATGCCTTCCCAATAACGCTTTTATCACTCCTTGTCCTCCCCGAGCATCGACTTTTACGACGCACATCCACGACAGCAGAATGGATAATTAGGGGAGTCTGTGGAGTCGACAGCATCCCGGCCGTGATAGAGGAGCCAAAACAAAGCCATCTGCAGAGCCACGTCATTCTGGGAGACATTAACGCTTAATACCTGCCGCTAAACACTGTGCTTGTGTTAAATATAAATGAGCGCTTTCTGATGGGCTTGATTTCATCCTATCTGATGAGGTTTTGGTCAGGATGGAGGTCGGGGAGCAGACACTTAAACCCAGCGATTGATCTGCCAGAACGTATTGATCAGTTCCTGTCAGACTCAGACGATCGATGCACCCAATGATCTCAGGACCGTTTCCTTATTGACCGCTGGACCTCAAACAAAAGCGGCACGAACCGACACACTAAAACAGACACGTTTGTGTTCTCAGCAAACCGATGCACTTCACACGGTGCAGATGGGAGATTGTGAAAACTGTGCAAACGTTTGGGTTATTTGGCACTAAACCTAAAACTGTGTAGAATTGTTTTCTGAAATAAAATAAAATATAATAAAATAAAAAAATAAAAATTAGATGGGAAAACTTAAATAAACAAAAAAAAAAATAAACATATAAATGCTGTTACTTCAGACTTTTTATTCATCAAAAAATCCTGACAAAAGAAAAAATTATAATAATTAAGCAGCACAACTGTTTCAATCATTGATTATAAATAAGCATTACGTGACCCTGGAGTCTTAAGTAGGGATCGACCGATATATCGGGCCGATATTTGAGGGTTTTACATGTATCGGCTGATACGTGGCTGCTGCGTTCGCCGATAGTTTTTTCCCAGCATTATTTACAGAAAAGCGTCCACAGACAGCTCTGTGTTGCTGGAGACGCTGCAGTTCACACTGCCAATCCCCCACTAGCGGAGGGCTGGAAGCCTGCTCTGGTAAGTTTGAAACTTTCAAAGCATCATTTAACTATCTGACTTAGCTGAAATATTGCCATACACTTTGAAAGTGGAAACACATTGCTCTATATGTCCGTGCAACTATAGTTAAGAAAGTCTGTGGGTCAAAATGGAAAACGCCTATAAAACTGCTTGCCATTGTATTTAGGGAGCTGCAAATAGCTAAGTTGTAGGCTATCCGTATGTAGCTGTCACGAACACTGGTAATAGGATAAAATAATGCCGAGTTGCTGACGTTGTTCCGTGATTCTGTGGTATTAAGTAAATTAGTAAAGGGCTAGAAATCCTTTGCTGATACTTCCTCGTCATTGTTGAGAGCGCAGTTCATGGTTGTATAGCAATGACAGACGCCACGGGAGCACAAGCACTTGTGAAAAGGAGAACGCATTTTAAGACGCGATAACGGCCCCTGATTCATAATAAACTCGATTACATATTCAGTCTCATTCATAAATTCCTGTTTAATTAATGGATGATTCACAGTTTTTTTTTTATGAATCTCTTGAGTCGTCTTGAATAAATGATTAAATGGAAAAAAAAATAGATTTTTGCCACCTACTGGAGTAATGTAATCAACACGATCTTTATTTTAAGAGACTCCTTTCACTTTAGCCATTTTATTGGTTATTCCTTAAAATTGGCAAGAATAAAAGGAAGAAATATTTATTCTTCAAATATTTGCCCTCCCCTTCCCAAAAAAAAATATTTATTAAAAATAACAATACCATCATTTAACAATAGCTCATTTTATTTTATGTAGAAAAATTGAAACCATGGCAGTCTTAAATTACAAAACAAGCACTTTATTTCAATGGCTACTTTTAAGGTTTATTGTTTTCTTAAATTATTTAAATGTGTTGACAGTCAGGACATTTTGTGATGAACTGATTTATATCGGTCTTATAATACGTCAGCAAGCAATGCATCATCAAGGCTGTGTTGTAGATGCTGATGAAAGCCTTTTACCCTTGCACAGTTAACCATATGCAGTACACCCATCCATATTAAGTTCAATAAATGTTCCTTTTTTAAACTGAGACTTGTAACAGTTGGTATCATCGTGTCATTTTTATGATGTAAACTGAGTGAGAAAAAGCAGTATCGGCTCCAAATATCGGCTCAAGAAAATCGGCAGCACGTATCGGCCATCGGCTAAGGCTAATGGAAAAAAATCGGTATCGGCACAAAAAAATCCATATCGGTCGATTCCTAGTCTTAAGTGTAAATTTTTGTAAACTGAGATTTATGCATCATCATGTGACTCTGAAGACTGGAGTAATGATGCTGAAAATACAGCTGAATATCATAAAAATTAATTTGATGCTAATGTAATTAATGTGAAGAAAAAGTTGCAATACGAAACATCTTATTGATCCTGAAAAAAATAAAGCTTCAATTTCTTTGCGCAAAATGTTATTTCATACATTAGTTTATAGCAAAATATGATAAATATAAATAAGCTTATTCAAAACATCTAAAATGACTCTGTCTGGGATCAAAACAAGAGCAAGTTATTTTTGATCCCCAAGCAATCCCAAACCATGCGGAGCAGAAACACTGAGGATGTGTCATGATGTCATGATAGTCTCAGTTGAGACGGTAACCTGGACTGCTTTTAATTAGCTGTGGAAACAATTTCCATCAATCGCTAATAACTCTACTGACACAGAGAGAAACACAGAGGGAGAGACTGGAAGTGAACGGGGCGGAGAACTGCTCATTAATTTCACTTTTTTTCTGCGATGGTGGGAAGTCATCGTGTTTGATTGAACAGACTGACCTCCAAAATCCAAATAGCGTAATCATCGCGACTCAGCTGTCGCAAATTAGCGGCGGTGTTTCTGGCTCTTTTCTGATTGCAGCCGAGTGGACGCAATTTGAAGCCAGACATCTGCTGTGAATACAACACAATGACACTTTCTATCAAACTGCCAATGGCTGTATTACAGACAAACAAGCTCTTGTTATCTTGGAGCACTTCAGATGAGAAGTGACTCATTGTGTTGCTCTACAGAGGCCCTTGGGTTCAGATGATGTACTGTTGCATCCCGTTTGGCGTGCCTTTAAAGACAATGACATTCAGCTTTACTAATAGCTGCTTCCTCAAAAACGTCTTCAGACACGCTTATTTGTTTTTTTGTTCTCAGTGATGACCTTTAAAAGCGGTGTGCGACTACAGAACATGCATTAATACTTAACCAGCGGCAGAAATGACTGCTAAAATACTAGAAACACATCACCTCTGAAAGATTTGTGTTTGTTTGTTTGTTTGTAATTCAACACTAGGCCAGTTTGGCTGTTTTCATGGCAAGAAACAGGTTAGATTTAGCAACATCTAAAAAGAAAAATAAACACAAAAAGAAAATGTACAACGGGTTTTTAAAGTTTAAATGATAAAAATTTGATTCCTATACAGACATAATTTTTTAAAAATAATTAAAATAACATTTAAATATTAATATTACATAAATATAATATAATATTATATTTTATATATATATATATAACACTTTTTTGTAATTTTGTTATGTGCTTTTCATTTTTAGTTATTTTAATTTATTTTATTTAATGAGTTTATTTTGTTTTATATTTAATAAAATATAATATCTGTAACTTTTTATTTTTTTATTTGTTTATTAACAATTAGAAATATATATATATATACTGTGTATATGTGTATATATTTATATACAAGTCTATTTTAAGTCATTTTGTTGTAATGTATAGTAATGTTTATCTTCACCATTTTATTAAAATATTATAATATAACTCAATCGAATAAAAATTCAGTGATAAATAGCATCACTGAATTAATATAGATGGGTCATTCTCAGTGATAAGTCTAATTTGTTGTAGACAACAATATGTTTATGTTTTGTGGGCACCACAGATATAGTTTGGGTGGAATTTTGTGCTACAAGTTATTATTTACTATTTACACTATTACTGTACTGTAACATTTTTCTATAGCAAACAGCTTGATGTGGCCAATATGAGTGCAATCAATACTGACAGAGGCTTTGGTTTTGGCTTTTGGCACAGGATCTGCACCATTTTTCCCTGAGAACAAGTCACGTATGATTCTGACATTTATGTATAACATAGAGCTGCGCAGTGGGGAAACTCTAACCTTTAATCCACAAAGAGGAGCAATAATTGTAGAGACACCAATGACTAGAGGTAGAGCTGGGGAGATAAAGAACAAAGAACGCAGTAATCTGGAGTGAATCTGAGAACAGACTGGACTTCTTTTATTTGCTTTGCTCCACGGGAACACCGGGTACATAAAAATGACAAAGCTGAGCGATTAGGATTCAGGACTGGACCGATACGAGTCACTGACCCGCTACAGCCATCAGAACGCTTTCAGACAGACCCACAGAACCTCAATATTTCATTTCTCTGAAAAGAGACAGTTCACCCTGAAATTCTGCTGTTAACTCGCCCTCAAGCTGTTCCAAATCTGCATGAGTTTCTCTCTTCTGATGAACACAATAGAAGATATTTTAAAGAATGCTGGTAACCAAACGGTTTCTGGTTCCCATTGATTTTCATTGTATTGTTTCCCCAATATTATGGATGTCAATGGAGATCAACAGCCATTTGGTTACCTACACCTTCAACTGACGATAGAAACTCATACAGGATTGGAACCACTTGAAAGTGAGTAAATGATGATAGTTTTCAATCCTTTAACATTCACATAGCCAAGAAAAAAGTTTTTTTTTTAAACTGGACATTTTGAATGTTCCAAGAATACTCAGAAATAATGACTTCTTGTTGGGATTGTTTAAAAGAAACGCTCTACAAGGAAACATTCCATTGTGTCATTTTGCAAACATTTTAGAAACGTTACTTTTGAAATCTCTGAACATTCTAAAACAACTAGTAGCATTTAAAAAACGTTACATTACAACATAAAATTAAGGCTGGGCGATATAATGTTTCATATTGGTATCGATCATTTTTTATAACCTTTTATGAACAGAAGTGCTTGTAATACCAATATTTAGACATTGTTCAAATAAGTACAAGCTAGAATGAGAAGGAATAAATAAAGATGAAGCCAAGTAGCTTCGAAAGTGATGGGTTTTTAGCTGTCGCTTGAAACTTGTCAGGGATTCAGTATCCCGGATAGGGGAGGGAAGATCATTCCACCAGCCAGGAATGGTGAAGGAGAATGTTCTGGAAAGTTATTTTGAGCCTCTCTGTGATGGTACCACGAGGCGTCGCTCACTAGCGGATCTCTTTTTTATTTTATTTTTAACTCTGTAGTGAAGTGTTTTGCACTGATCGAGCAGGTGATTTTGATCTCAGAGGCTCTCTGGTTCCTGGGTCACCGGTTCATGTAATTAAAGTGACAACCTCTGCGATGGTGGCTTACATTTTGAGCTATTAGACTCGGAGAAGCAGCAGTTCCAGCCAAAGACTTCATCACTAGGCCAGCGCACACATCTCACTTCAAATATCATTAAACTGCAGGCACTTTCAACACGGATCCATTGTGCAAAATACAGCTGCTTTCAGAACCAACACACTTCGACAGAGTCACCTTCTTAATGTTTTGAATGCTAACAAAATCTGATTACACTACTTAAGCTGAATTTAAATGCTTTTCTTCTATCTGAGAAATAGTTTAAGCAAAGTCCACCACTAGAAGTCTGTCCTGCTTTGCATGTTAACACCTCGATCAGCTTTCTGTTTACTTTCTCAACGAGGATGAGCAAAACTACAGCGATTCTCAGGGGCTGTTCATAAATTATATTGAAAACAGCTGGATGGAGCTCAACAGAGCAGAAACTAGTCTCCAGATGTGTTTTTAAAAGATTAACTATACTTCATATCAGCCTTTAAAATTCCAAAGAATAAGTCACTGGCAAACGTTTACTAAAATATGATTTATATGATGTAAAAACGGTTATTCAGTCAGAATACAGAGCTATTTTAAATGGACATCAATGTAAAAAGATGCAGTTTATACACAAATAGTTTGGTTATAGCATCTACCAGTAAGAACTAACTGGACAGAGTCAATTTTCATCAGTTCTTACTCTGTGTTTTTGTCTTGTTTTCCAGTACAAATATCTAAAAATCTTTCCTCGATATGATGGTAATGCAAATGTTAAGAAAACCTTCCATTAAATCATTTTGCACACATTATGGGATAGTTTTGGAATGTTCTCTGAATGTTCTGAAACAAATTGGAACGTTTCAAAAATGTTAGATGAACTTCCAACTAAAATATTTCAGAAAAAATGTTCCATTAACAATTTAGAAATAGTGTTTTTTGCTAACGTTTTGAGAATATTATTTATTTTCCATTTTACTCCCAAATAATTTCATTACAACATTTGCCATTAGAAACAAGACAATTTCATTGCGAAACTTGAATTTCTTCCACAGTATTTCCATTACAAATATATCTAAATGTTGTTAAATCGTGATATTTTACCAAATGAACGCAAAGATGCACAATCCATGATATGATAAGGCTTGTTTTCTGAAAAATGTACAAATAAATGTAAAAAATACCTGCCAGTGGGGTCAGAAAAACTGAATTGAAACATTTTTTTTAATTAGCAGATATTTTTTCATGTTTTAACTTCGAACTTACTTTTGACACATTTTGCAGAAAAAGATTTAATATCTCATGTCATGTTGTATCTCAAGTAGCTATAGTGCTGTAACAGCTTTGCGCAACCTTAATTAACCTGTCAACCCTTTGCTTTCTTAGAAACATCTTGAAGAAACAATGACTAAACCCACTAGAGAGCAATATGAGGAAAAGACAGTCACTGTGACCAACAATGCACACAATAAAACGAAGCTCTACTTCACTTGAATTAAAATTACCTGGAATGCTACACTGTACCACTCAGTCTGAAACAAATACTCACTTCAAAAGCTCTTCTCAAGTGCCAGGCTGTGGAAATGTGACTGAAGATCACTGTAAGAGTCCTTGTGTGCAGATCGTGCTCAGCGAAGGAAGACGGGCGGCAAACAGCTGCATCCACTTTCCATCGTGCTCTTTGATAAAATGCTTCAGACTCTTATGTAATGAACATAGGTGCTCATGTGCAAAGCAAATGTCAACCTCCAGCTGCAGTCTCTTCATAATGCCAACACTGACACTGACATCCATCAGATTAAACCACTATATTTCCATGAGCAAGCACTCCTGTTGGCCACTTTGTGTGGACTGAGGAAGTGAAACGCAAAGCAGATGATGGTGTGAAACTATTTCCAGGCAGCAGATTGTGGACTGAATTGCAGTGGACACAGAATATAGGCCTAAAGTTATTCATAGAGAAGAGCACAGCACTAGTTATGTCAAGGACATGGGTTTAATTCACAGAAAACACACACACACCGATCAAATTAAAAACACTGAATGCATTGCAAGTCACAGTGGATGAAAACTATGTAAGTCTACACTAGATTTATACATTCCCTGCTGAAATGAGCAGCATGCATTTGGGTTTTTCAGGCAGGTTTCTTAACCAGTGTCTTAACCAGCAAAATTTCCACAACTGCCATGCTGTAAAATCATCATTAACTAACATTAAGCTACATTAATCAGCAGTAACAAGCATTACCAAGCATTAATCAGCATTAATCAGCATTAACCAACATTAACCAACATGAACCAGCATTAACCAACATTAACCGGCATTAACCAAGCCGTCTTTCTCTTGGTTCTAAATAAATGCGACTTATAGTCCAGTGCGACTTATATATGTTTTTTTCCTCGTCATGATGTATTTTTGGACTGGGCTTATACTCAGGTGCGACTTATAGTCCGAAAAATACGGTAATCAGCCAGCATTAACCAACATTAACCAACATTAACCAACATTAACCGGAATTAACCAACATTAACCGGCATTAATCAGCCAGCATTAACCAAAACTAACCAGCATTAACCAACATCAACCAACATGAACCAACATGAACCAGCATTAACCAACATTAACCAACATTAACCGGAATTAACCAACATTAACTGGCATTAATCAGCCAGCATTAACCAAAACTAACCAGCATTAACCAACATTAACCAACATGAACCAACATGAACCAGCATTAAACAACATTAACCAACATTAACCACATTAACCAACATTAACCGGCATTAACCAACATTAACAGGCATTAACCAACATTAACTGGCATTAATCAGCCAGCATTAACCAAAACTAACCAGCATTAACCAACATTAACTGGCATTAACCAACATTAATCAGCATTAACCAACATTTACCAACATTAACCACATTAACCAACATTAACCGGCATTAACCAACATTAACAGGCATTAACCAACATTAACTGGCATTAATCAGTCAGCATTAACCAAAACTAACCAGCATTAACCAACATGAACCAACATGAACCGGCATTAACCAACATTAACCGGCATTAACCGGCATTAACCAACAATAACCAACATTAACCGGCATTAATCAGCCAGCATTAACCAAAACTAACCAGCATTAACCAACATTAACCAACATGAACCAACATTAACCAACATGAACCAACATGAACCAGCATTAACCAACATTAACCGGAATTAACCAACATTAACCGGCATTAATCAGCCAGCATTAACCAAAACTAACCAGCATTAACCAACATTAACTGGCATTAACCAACATTAATCAGCATTAACCAACATTAACCAACATTAACCACATTAACCAACATTAACCGGCATTAACCAACATTAACAGGCATTAACCAACATTAACTGGCATTAATCAGTCAGCATTAACCAAAACTAACCAGCACTAACCAACATGAACCAACATGAACCAGCATTAACCAACATTAACCGGAATTAACCAACATTAACCGGCATTAATCAGCCAGCATTAACCAAAACTAACCAGCATTAACCAACATTAACTGGCATTAACCAACATTAATCAGCATTAACCAACATTAACCAACATTAACCACATTAACCAACATTAACCGGCATTAACCAACATTAACAGGCATTAACCAACATTAACTGGCATTAATCAGTCAGCATTAACCAAAACTAACCAGCATTAACCAACATGAACCAACATGAACCGGCATTAACCAACATTAACCGGCATTAACCGGCATTAACCAACAATAACCAACATTAACCGGCATTAATCAGCCAGCATTAACCAAAACTAACCAGCATTAACCAACATTAACCAACATGAACCAGCATTAACCAACATTAACCGGAATTAACCAACATTAACCGGCATTAATCAGCCAGCATTAACCAAAACTAACCAGCATTAACCAACATTAACTGGCATTAACCAACATTAATCAGCATTAACCAACATTAACCACATTAACCAACATTAACCGGCATTAACCAACATTAACAGGCATTAACCAACATTAACTGGCATTAATCAGTCAGCATTAACCAAAACTAACCAGCATTAACCAACATGAACCGGCATTAACCAACAATAACCAACATTAAACGGCATTAATCAGCCAGCGCTAACCAAAACTTACCAGCATTAACCAACATTAACAAACATTAACCGGCATTAACCAACATGAACCAGCATTAACCAGCCAGCATTAACCAAAACTAACCAGCCTTAACCAACATTAACCAACATAAACCAGGATGAACCAACTTTAACCAGCATGCAAATGCAAGCAAATGTGATTGTTGTTTGTCTGCAAAAAACAGTTGCTAGGGTGTTGCTATGTGGTTTACTTGGCCTTGCTATTCAGTTAAACTTGAATAATCACACTATTACTTGTGCAAAGGTTCGGTACCATCATCACTATTTAAAATTCAATCCCACAGTGTTTCTCTCTCTCAAGCTACTAGAGAATTCACTAGAGTCCCTCCTGACGGAGTAAAACACGATCAATATGGCCCAGTGATTCGTGATTGCTCTGTGTATTTTCAATGGTCCAACAGAGATGTGTTTAAGCCATCAAACACCTTCTAATCATCATGCAACAGGGACTTCAATTTACACTGGACTGCGTGTTCTCAGCCTGGTCGATTATATCTGTCCCATCTACCGGCAGCTTCAATTCTGTTAGAGTAGTCTTGCTACTATTTGGCCATAATAAGCCTGAAATTGATGATTAACCTTTGTAATCCGGCGAGCACATGGAAGACGGTGTGCTCTTGTCATCCGAATGGCTGTGAGAAAGATGCTGCATTATTCGTCTGCGGGAAAATTGAGGGGTTTGTGAGCAAATGAGGGAGCATTATCTGCACGAAGCGTGCACGAGTATAATGAAGATGCATCTCTAGAATGAAGAGCTTTTTAATAACGAATCAGACCACTTCACTGTATTGGGCGTTTTAATAAAAAACGTCCACGTCTGCACACGTTAGGCGCCTATGCGTGAAGATAAAGGCTGTTATCTTGGGAAAGAGAGGAGAATTAGCATCTGGTGCAGAGCATTGGCCATTGTTTATGGCGCTCTATTATTTGGTAATCAGACATTAAATGAGCAATTTCTCTACATTTAACTCCGGCCGGTGAGCTAATGGCTCAATCTGACCAACAAGGATGATTTACCTTTTGTTTACTCTGCAATTAACATTAGACAAACTCAATTCGTGACTGCAAATGAAGCAGGAAAAAATTCCTTAAAATGTGACTAAACGCATGCAACAATCAGATTGCATATATATGCATCAATATGCGTTTTAGACGTTTTAGATATTTGCAAATTTGGTTGTTTTATAATGGCAACATTTATAAAAGACTTAAGGCTCATTTATCAGTGTCCTTCATACAGTATTTATCATATTTGTGAGTGGAACCAGTCCACACCTTGTCTTGACACTTAAATCTCTAATATTTTTGAGTTGAGCCTCATTTCAATAAAATAAATGTAAATTAAAATAAGGCCCTAAATTAAACCTTAATATATTCCACTCTGGGGGACAGAGGCAGAATCAGGGCATACTTCAAAAACATGACAAAAACACAAACCCTCATCAAGAGTGAAGGAAAGTTCAGAAACTTTCATTTGCCGAAGGGTCAAGGCTTTCTGTTTCCTAGGTCAGAAAAAGACATATTGTATTAGCAATAAACATACACTTAAAGTGAAAAATAAAGGGAAGATGCAGGGTAAATCACATAAGATATAATCAACGGTGAAGATAATACTTTTGGAAGTTGGCTTTAGGAGAGAGAAATGGCAAAACAACAAACAAAAATACTACTTTGATAGCAAAAGGTCAATTTAAATAATAATGGGGGATTGAAATCGACGGTTTGATGAAAATCTAAAATGTAACTTTATTTGAATGTTTCTTTTTAACATTCTAAAATCATTACACATCCAGTTTTCTTACTGTGATTGAAACGTTATTTAAAGGTTACAAAAACATTTCTTAGAATGGTAAAAAATAACATAAATTGTGTTCTGAAAACATCTAGGGAATGTACAGTATCAAATATTAATAATAAAGTTCAAAGAACTTTTCATAATACAGTAACTTAAAAAAGAAGCTTTTGTGCAATGTAAAGTTTTAAGGAAACATAGATGTCAATAAAAAAAAGAAACACTTATAAAGGGTTTCTACATACAACATGTTCTTAAATTCAAAAACAGCTCAACAAAAAAAAACGAAATACAACAGAACTACAGGGGTCTTTAATATTTTAAACTTGACACTAAATGCTTAAAAACAGCATGACAAATGGTGCAGTACAAGAATGAATACTTTGGGTTAAGGGTTTTATTCAAATCTCTAACAATTTAGTACAAACACCTCTTATAAAAACTTGACCCTTACGCCTCTGTTCAAGCACAACCTTATTAGTCTTTACTTGAGCACTTTAAAAGTTTCCTCTTGAGTGAATCACCTCCACATCTACTACAAGAAAAAAAAACTTCAGTACTTTTGAGTCTTTCAGCTGTACTTTCTCCAATGCTGCATGAAAAAAAATCCTTTTATGAAAGCCTGGAAACAAAACCAAAAAAATAATAAATAATGAATCCAGTAACGCCGAATGGAAAATCTAAGGCGTGCAACGTAATAAAGTAAGCCGCAAAATCAAATGACTGCTGTTTCTATGAGCTTTAATCTCAGGGTAATTTCATTTCACACTACGCTGTACTAAACACTGCAACACTAGAACAATATTTTGGCTCCTGCCTCTCACAGGTAGGCTATTTGAGAAACAGAGCCATTAAACACACATTTATTGTCTTATTGTGTAGCTAAATAACAACACGCTTGTAGGGTGAAATAAAGAGCAACACTACACGCAGTAAAGAAGGCTTTCTCTCTGATCCGAAGAGAACCAAAGCCATGAATAAAAGTCTTTTCGCTCATCAAGCAGAATGATAAATTCACCCCCATAATGCATTTTCCTCAGAATTTGTGATGAAAAAAATATTTTAAATTAGGTGTCAAAAGCCTCATATTGAACAACTCCTTCTCAAACCGCACTCCAAATGCGCCAGCGTCCAATTATTCCAAAATGACAGCAAATTGAACAGAATAAAGCACAAAGCCGTCACTCCGAGGCGCACATCCAGGAAGCCTGATCGGAATACATATAGCATTAATGAGCATATCCCATCAGCACGGATCAAGTGTGATCATCTGATGCTATGTGAGTTTAAAGGAGCTTATGAGAGGGAACGGAAATCAATACACTTATCCAGATGCACTGCACAGCCATCGTATAAGACTAGGGATGAGAATCGTTAGGAATTTAATGATTCTGGTTCCCATTTCAATTCTGGTTTAAAGGGGCAGTTCACCCCAAAATAAACATTCTGTCATCGTTTACTCGCTCTTGTGTCGTTCTAAACCTGTTTGATTCGATTTATTCTGTGGAACACAAAACAGATGCTCTTTAATGTACAATGGCAGTGAATGGTTTGATTCGTTTGAGCAGCAGACCAGAGTTTGTACCATTATTAGGGGTGTGATATATTTATCGTTTATGATAATATCGTAATTGCTGTTTTAATGCTATGCAAGCTGACATTCTCGGTGGTGTATGAGTATTGTGAACCCAAATGCATTCACTGTGTAATGTCAAAGTGGGTTAGAATATAGCAATACCTCATAATTCAAGTTATGAAAGCAAAGAATATCCCTGTTCGGGTTTTTGTCTTTTATATTTACAGTATAAGATATGATACAGCTGAACAACATCATACAAGCAAGAACGTTATTTTCCGAAATATCATAGTGTATGAACTCAATCACGAATATTATACTGATTTTACAGAGCAGTTCGACAAACAAGAAGTTAATATCCACTGACAGTTTTAGTGTCATATTTATTTATCCATGACAAACCTAAACCAGCACAACAACAGCAAAATATTGTTTAATCATCGTTGTCGGAAAAAATTCCCCAAAATATTGAGAACCCATTTTTTCCTACACTGCAAACCATTATTCCTTGATACTTTTTTTTGCTCTCCAATCGCATTCATGTTTATATTGATTTAAATATGCTGCATCAAGAATGTCACGCCGAGATTAAAATCAATGATATTACATCCATGCCAGCTTGTGTGTTAGAAATAAAAACTAAATTAGATCACATTAGATGCATTAAGGAACTGGTTACAACCACAAACACTTTTCAATACTAACTTATTTCCTACAACATACTGGCTGTTTACTAGTACTTACAAAGCACAAATTAATGCATTATTCTGCATGACCATATTCTGTATCCATTAACCCTACTCCATACCTAAACTTTTATTACGGTACACTTTAGATAAGAGAACACATATTCACTATAATTTCCTCCCAATAAACTCCTAATTTGCTGCTCATTGATAGTAAGAAAGGTGTTTGTTGTAGTTGTTAAGTTTAGAAGTTGGCTTCAGCATTGGAAAAAAGGCCAAAACAACAAACACAAAAGTCATTCTGGGGACACAAGTCAATGGTTTACCTGAAGAATCGATCAGCTAATCCTCTGATATAACATTCAAATATACATATATTCATATACAACACATCCTTGCATTCAAAAACAGCTAAACAAAGCACAACCAAATCAAACAGATTCATTTTTTAAGGTGTTTAGAAGCAGCATTCAAGAAACTGAATGAGCAAACATAAAAATAAAACACTTATACACTGATTCCTATAGCAAATGTATTAAAGTTCTTCAGTCAATAGCAGTGAGTGATTTTTCTCTGTGTTTTGATGTTTTATTAACATTAAAGGGTTAGTTCACCCATGAACGAATTCTTTCTTTTGTTGAACAACTGCTGGTCCCCAGTGACTTCCATAGTATTTATTAATTTTTTCTACTATCAAAGTCAATGGTTACTAGACTAAGATATATTTCGCATCTGATTGCGCTAATACTGTCAAAAGCACACATATAAACAGAGTTGGTTATGTCTAAACTGAAAGAAAACAGTTGAGAGAGAAACTGACGTGTGCTTGTATATTAGGTCTTAAAGTGACAGCAGTCTAACAGTACTAAAGTGATGCCGCTTGTCATTAAAGGGACTTTGCTCACTCTCATGTTGTCCCAAACCTGTATTAGAAGCAATCTATAATTTATACAGTGTAGATAGTGTTTTATTATTACATTTGTTGATTCGGTTTCTTGAATGCTACTGCTAAACACCTGAAAAATAAAGCAATGTTTGCATATTATATTTGTAAAAGCCAAATCTGAAAACTACTGTGGATCTCTTGCATTTTGTTGTGCTTTGTGTGTTTTGTGTGAAAAGTCTTTAAAGCCAAGTGTAAGTTAATATTCATGTGAATGTATGCTGATGTGTGCTGCAGCATGATACTATGATAGCATATTTCTTCAAAAATAGATTGTGGAGATATTTTAATAGTACATGATCAAAAAAACAAATGTGATATCGCACAGTTGAATATTTTAACCTTGGTTTGACGTCAGTGATACCAAACATTACTGGCTGTGATCTGAAAATGCATCGTCAAAAGGAGATTTTCAATGAGTAAAGACTTAAATCTGGGTATTTTACTGAGACAAATATCCTGTAAAGCTTCAGAAAACTTGAAATACAGTATATACAGAGTCATAAAAACAGTCGTTTTGGAGTCTTTATAACCAAATCATTGCAAATGACCTGCTTATAAGAGTCCATGTTGCATATAAATACATGTTTTTGTCTTTAATCACATTCAATATTACTCACATAATATTTTTAAGCACAAGTAGCCTATATAGATGTACAAAAACCATTAACAAAACCCAACATCAAAATAAATCACTTCTAGCATTTAAACAATTTCCCCAATGCAACTTACAAAGGTGAAGGTGGTGAAGAAAAACCTCAGTGCTCTCATGAATAATGCAGTTCGGCTCAAATATGTTATGCATGCACTGTAACTTACGGCGAGTTATATATTATATATGAATGAGATGTGGAATGAAGAACTTGTTGGCTGCTAACGCTGGATAACTTGTGAACCAGCTTCAAAATCCTAATGTCTACTTGACTAATAAATTAAATCCTGGGAGACTTAGGGAATTGGGTAGAAGTACACGGATACGTCTCGCAGCTATTAAAGACAATGATGTCGTTAGGTTTGGGAGGCTTGTGAGATGGACTGAGGCGAAGCGTAGCGCTGTAGCTAATCCTTCCATTTCCCCTAAAGGACTAATCAGGAATCTGATCCCATCCATCTACATCTGAGTCAATTTAACAGAAAGAGTTCACGAGGAGTCTCATCAGGCACCAAATGAGCCCAATCTAGGCCAAACTGTTAAAGACATGTATGGCTATGTTCATATATGGGATGGCGAGGAAAAAAGGTTTAACATGCAAAATGCAACTTTCAGTTTCCAGAGACGTTTAGAAACTAAGTTGTTAATAACGTGCATGATTTTTAGGGGTATGCATAGGCATATTTCAATGTATGCATGTCTCACATTAGTCTTAGTGCCAGATTTAGTCAATGATTTCCAGCACAAAAGCTTTTCAAAACCCACCCAAAAACTTCAATGCTAGAAGAATGTGACTGAATTCTATTCCCATGCCAACCAAGGTCCTTACAACGAGTGACAAAATAAAGCTATAAAAATGAATCGATCTCCCAGACAGGACAACAGATGAAAACTGCAAAAGAGAATTAGCAAAGATGACAAAAAAATGAAAAAAAAATGTAATTTTGTAATCTAAAATGAATGACAGTGCTACACTTTATTTCTAAACAGAACCATCCGAGATTTGAGAGTTGGGTCACTCTCCCATTCTTTACTGTGGTTTTAACTTGTTTATGCCACTTTGGTGCAGCAATCACTTTATTACTCAGCTCCAAGTTCAAAATCTGATCCCTTATCGCAATAATAGTGTTGATATTAACACCAACACAAGCCGAATCAAGGAAACGTTCTCACTAGTTTCTTAAACGTTATATAAACGTTCTAAGAGAAATGTTTATGGGAAAACTCCAATATTTTATATATATTCTCATAATGTTGAGAGAAAACATTCGGAGATCACCATTCTTTGAATGTCTTTATGATGTTCAAACATTCTACGAACATTCTAAGAAACATTTTTGTAACCTTTATGTAACGTTCTTTCATTCTTAAAAAAACTCATTCTAATAATAAGTAACAAATTATGTTATATTGTGGATGAAAAAGTTAGCAGAATGGTTTAAGAATGTTTTTTTTTTTTAACCTAATGTTATAATCACATCAAGAATACTGTATTTAAAATTCGGGTAAAAAATAAAAATTATATAATGTTGTAAGAAAATAACTTGTAACCTTTAAATAATGTTTAAATCACAAAGAAAACTGTATATTTGAATATGTTTAGCATATTATAAAAATAAACGTTCAAGATGTAATGTTTAAATAACGTTATAATCATGAAACGAATGGATATTTTGATGTTTTTAGAATATAAAAAAAAACCTTCTAATAAAATATTTTGGGTGAAAATAAAATTAGTATAATGTTGTAAGAAACGTACTTGTAACCTTTAAATAATGTTAAAATCACATCAAGAACACTGAACATTTGAATGTTTGTAGAATATTTAAAAATACATGAAAATAAAATAAAAGATATTTTAGTGCTTTTAGAATATACATTAAAAAAATTCTAACAACATTATATTTTGGGTAAAAAAATAAGTTGGTAGAAAAGTTTTGTAACCTTTTAATAATGTTATAACCACAAAAAGAAAACTGGACATTTGAATGTTTTTCGAATATTAAAAATAAACGTTCAAATAATGTTACATTTTGGATGAAAATAAAGAATGTTGTAAAAAACTTTTTCCGTAACGTTTAAATAATGTTATAATCATGAAAAGAAAACTGGATATTTACATGGTTTTAAAATATAAAAAACCTAATAACATATTTTGTGTGAAAATAAAGTTAGTAGAAAAGTTTCTGTACCTTTTTAATAATGAAAACATTTCGAAACAATGTTCCCACAACGTTTTTATAACCTAAATGTGTTACCTGTATAGTATCTTCATGATGACTGACTAGATTGAGGACATGCACACTTGGGTTTTATTCGTTAACCAATTAGCCTATAAAATGATCAACAAACTGATCCCAAACCAGCCCAAATGTTGTCCACCCTCCAACCCAATTTTGATCTGCACAATCAAATACAAACCAGACGGAAATCCTCCCAATCTGGCAACACCAAGCTCATCACATGATGCCCAATGTTCTTCCAAAACACTGCTTTTAGGTATATTTACAATGATTATCCTTTGCTCTGACAGCCGTTGCAGCATTTGCTTTTTAAAAAACAGCAAGGTACACAAAACTCGACTCCCATCTGTGGCCGAAAGCTTCTTTTGGATTTCGAAAGGGTCCATAAGTCAGAGAATTGTGCCTAGTCAAAGACTGCCTTTAAGCACTGTTAGATCTGAGAGGAAAAGCAAAGCGCATCCCTCAGGGGCTAATCTGTATTTGCCCAGTTCAGCATTAACCATATAAAAGAGAGTTCAATAAGTCACAGAACAAAACTCAGCTGAGAGCCTTGACGTGTCTGGATGAGTTACACATCGCCAGCAGCAAGCGGCTCACACACCCATGACAAATGACTCCTCTGGTCATGCCATATTACCCTCCTCTGTGCCCGTCTCGACAGAAGCCTTCCAGAAGCCTCCAGGTGGGAGAACACTTCATTCTTTTAGCGCCGGAATATTTTGATGTATTATTCATTGAGGGTGTTGTCCCTCTCGTTCCAATGCAAAATGAGCTAAATGAGGCGAATCTCACAAAACCTGTCATAAACACATCCAGATCATATTTCACCCCAACTCAAAAGAAAAATACACGAATGAAATTACGCACAACGAAAATGAAGCCTATTTTAGAACCTGGGTTTTATGCATTGTGATATTTTTTTGACTTTTAATGCCAGTTGAGCATATCTCACCCCCAATTCTTAATATCACTCTCATTACTGTAATGCATATAATGATTTATTATGTCAAATCTAAAATATTGATCCAAGGGTTTCTGCAGGTTTGATGAAGGTACATTTCACACTTTTTAAAGACCAAGTAAAGAAAATTTGAGGAATAACCTGAAATGTCTAAAGATCCTTAAATCAAGATATATTTACTTGAAAGAGAGAATTTATGATTTAAACCCTAACAAATATCTACTAATGGGCTTAGAAAAATCATGTTAATACAAAAAGGGAAAACAAGATTTATATTCTACTGACACATTTGGTTTAACTTTTAAGCATAAAATAACTTACATTTGCATTCTCAAGGAAATGTATTTTGATTTAAGGATGTTAAGATATTTGTATTGGAAAATAAAAATACAGAGGAAGATATTAAGACCCATAAAAACCCTGAAACCATCATGTTAGTATTTAATTTATGGATTTTTTTCCATGCTAAATATAACATGCAATTTGCATCACAGGAAAAAGAATTGTATTTTTTTTTTTGCAATGCATGCAACATTTTGTCACGATCATTAGATGGAGTGCCCATGAGCTTCAGTAGAGGGCACTCCAGTCAGGACCATTCCACCCATTCACCACCAGTTGTCACTTGGACACTAGCACCTCTCAAACTGTTGCACCACACCCGAACTACATTACCCATGAGTCACTGCATCACAATCACCCTGCCACACCTGCACCTCATTCATCAGCCAATTTCCTTGCCACACCTGCACCTCATTTACACACACACATAAAAGCAGCACACTCACTCTCACTCACTGCGAAGTCTTGTTTAGCCAGTCTGACATTTCCGAGCGTTTTCCCTGTGTTTATTATTCCTGTGTTTTGACCTTTGGACTGTTTATTCCGACTCTGATTCTCCGCTGCCTGTCCCGATCCCTGCTTGTTTCTGATTACGATTCTGGTTATCCTTGACACACCTGATGCCATTTCTGATCTCTGCCTGTATGACCATTCTGTTTAATAAATGCTGCATATGGATCCGAACGCCTCCGACTCCTTGTTACACATTTAATGCCATGATTTTATAAACTCAAAACCTTTCTGCTCTTATTTTAGAACGTAATATGTGGGAGTGCAAATTAAGACTTTTTAAGCCCCACAGAAACCCTTTATGATAGTATTTAATTTATGCATTTTAATGCATGCTAAATATAATTTCCTATTTTTGGATAAAAATACTGAAGAAGATATATATTTTTTTTTTGCAATGCATGCAACATTCAATGCCATGATTTTATAAACTCAAATCCTTTCTGCTCTTATTTTAGGGCCTTTATTATATGGGAGTGCAAATTAAAACTTTTAAGACCCACAGAAACCCTTCATGTTAGTATTTAATTTATGCATTTTCTTCATGCAAAATATAATGTGCTATGTTTCTTTATATTTCGAAATGGAATACGACATTTCAATGTTAGCCTCACCCAAGAGTAAAACTTACCTCTAATTTCCAACACTGATACGAGCTAAAAAAGTGGAAATAATACAAACGGCTGGCAAGATTTCTGCCAGAACCGCAGACATCCTCCGAACACATTCTGCTCCTATAACAACTGTAAGTCTGTACGTCCTAACTCCAGCAGGAGAATATTAATTATCAACAGACATTAAGGCCTGCAGATTGAATCTGGCATGCATTAAAGCCGTGTGTTACCATGATATCTCGTGGACCTCCTGAGGGGAGAGATGTCTAGATTTTCTCTCCCAAAAAAAGCAGAGTACATTTACATGCTTAACAATGTATCGTTCCCTCAGCTAGCAATTTCCCTCTTTTAATTCAACTAACACCATCCCATCAAATATTAATATCGCTCTTGAGTTGTCTCTAACAGAGTGGAAGAGAAAAGAAAGGCGTTTATAGAGAATCAAACAAATAACTATAAACGCCTCCTTTCGAAATGAAGCTAAAAGAGCAGAACACGAACCCCCAAGAATTATTATTTGATCTTATCAAGGATGCAGAGCTTCGCATCTTTATGTTCGGGGTTGGCATTGTTAATGCATTTATCTCTCTAATCATGTCTTACAGAGGAATACATTTGTTGCCGTTTTCAATTCAGCGCCGCGTGTTCTTTTAAACGCAGTAAATTTCATTAGGTAATTAGCTTCTAATCTCTAAATTTTTAATCTAATAGAGTAAATGCTATTCATTTTCCCCTGATGTCAGTTCTGGCACTCTTTCATTCTCTCCAAGTAAACAAAACTGGAGAAATGCCGTTTGATTGCATACAAAACTGTGAAGCATTCAGCTCTCTGTGAAGTATGTAAATAATGAGTAAAGTTTTCACGGTTCGGTCTGTCGCTTGGCCCTCACGACCTGCTTCAGAAATCCATGTTGTTTAAGCAATAATCCGGTCAAATTTAAATCTAACGCAAGTGATGGTTTGATATACAGTAGCCAATGCTGTAAGCCACAACCCTAAAAACAGCCTTCTCAATACTCTTGTTCAGTCAAATCAGCAGCTGTGTGTGATGATAAGCCTTGAGTCTGAAGCACAGCCATGTTTGGTGTCTTTCAGTCAAGGTGTTGGAAATCTGAAGCATTCCTACAGCACTGGTGAAAGATCTGGAATCTGATCAGGAATCGGTTCATTTACGACCCATTCCAGTCACCTTCCAGCCACCTGACCGGGATCTTTAGTGCACAGGCAATCTCAAACATTTGCATGTAATTGAAAACAAGCTTCAGTAAAATTGCACGAGCCTCCAGGCTTCCCGAGACGAGCCGGAGGGAATCCAAAAATAAACAGCACCTCGTTCTTTTAATTAAAGGTGAACCGGTTAGCCCATGGCAAAACGCCCCGAACCAAACTCAGCCTTTCTTAAACAGCTCAATATAAGATGATAGCGGGTTACTGGCCAGGAGATGCCTCTCAGGGTCCTTGAAGAAGAGTATTGAATAGACTGTCCATTATATCCATTCCTGTTCTCTCAACACCTTTGCCACTTACGGTTAAACTTCACTGCTCCCGTCACATCATTAATCAGATCGGACTTAAACAATGACACAAGGCTAAACCGAATGCACTCGCAAATGAGAATTGATGCAGTGTGTATCGCCTCCACCTGTGTGATGAATGGCTCTGAGTAAACTATCGGATGCGTGAGGGATTGACACGTCTGCTCGTGTTTGCTTTCCTGTTAGACCGTAAATAGCAGTCCGAGACAATGCGCCACAACAATCCAGGTTTCAATTACATGCTGATGAATTCCAGAGACATAAATAAAGAGAATTAAGCAACAACAAAACACATCTAAAATAGCTTGCACATGCACTTAAAACCACAATGCACAATACCAGACTGAAGGTTCAATACCTCAGGATAGAAAATCACCTGCACAAGTTTCAAGCATGCAAATCCTACTTTATAAAGCGCTTTACTTCACTTACATGGCTTTGCTGAACTGGCATATAAGAAATCCTTTTAGTGCATCTACCAAAGGCAAAAAAATCAATTTATACAGTACATGCATGAATCCATGAAAATCCTCATTTATATAAGGAAGTCTTGTTTGCTCCTAAACATGCTTACTTATACTGTAAAGAAATACAACAGAGAAAATAATGTTAAAGTTATACTCATTTATTGCATTTAATATGCAAGTAGTTATGAAGTAATGTTATTATCAGTATTATTTTCAATAATCAACCGTCTTCAATATCAAAAAAGCTCTACCATAGTATAATTCGGAGTGCAATGGCACGTAAAAAATATAAATATAATCATTCAATGCTATCATAATCATATAGATATATACAAAATACCATGGTAATAGCATCAATAACTGACACCATCACTGTACCACAGTACTGCCAAAGTACCTTTGATATAAAGCCATCATCATGATACAACAATAACTTACCATGGCTGTTTTGGACAGACCATGTTTTACTGGACATTTGTTATTTTAAGCACTTTAGACCATCATGCAAATACCATAGCAAATATATTAATCAAAAAGTACCATGGTATAACCATCACGGTGCCATGGTACTGCTACACTATTGTAAGTATTAATAGAAAAACAACAACAAACATTACCTTACAATAAGAAATAAATTTATCATGGTTTTCTGATACTTTACCATGGCACTACCGTGTTTTATTAACAGTACCACACATATATATATATATATATGCCACATTTAATTACTGTGCCATAGTAATGCTTTCCTGTAAGTATACACAAAGCAATCATGACCTCAGCAAAGTGTACACTGATTTTAAGATACCACGGTATTTCCTTACATAGATTAAATTATCACGCAAATACAAAGGAAATCATATTCAAGTACCATGGTATTGCCATCACTGTACCATAGTAGTACTACACTACTTTATTGCATTAAAACTAAACAACCATGACCTCAGCAAAAAAATAGATAGATTTTTCTTGCATAGTGTACCATGATACCACCACCATGTTTATTACATTATACAATAGTATTTCCTTACATATACTGTAGTATATACATTGTGCATACATTTTGAAATTATTCAGTGCCATAATATATAGGCTACTTTCTTCACAAAGCAATCATGACCTCAGCAGGATTTACACTGGTTCCCGTATATACTATTGATAGTACCAGTGTATCTCTTGAAGTATCAGGCAAATGCCATTGTATTTCAGTGCCATTATAAGAGAGAATTAAATGCATCACTGTATGTTCCACCATAGTACTTATAATAGCGCTCGTTCCACTATAAAACAAACAATTAAAGCCAGATGTGAGCGTGATATCGTGCGCCTCTGTGTGTCAGGAATGCTGTGCAGGTGACAGAGACGCACCTGTGTTTCCTCGCGAGCGCCGAGCTGACGAATCCATCGCTCCGCGTTCGGCGCGTGTGTCGCGCGCACTGGAACTGTTACGATCGTTCCGGTCCGGTCCGGTCCGGTTCGGTTAGGTTCTCCTACTTTCCCGAAGCGTCGGTTCCTCCTAAAGAAGAGCAGGAGGCAATCACATCGCTCCTCGAGGTCGCGCGCGTCGCTGCTGTTTCTCTAAACGCGCCGAGCGCGAGACTGACGATCCACAGCACGAGAGACGCACGCGGAGTTCACTGACTCCGTGTGTGTGTGTGTGTGTGTGTGTGTGTGTGTGTGAGAGAGAGAGAGAGAGAGAGAGAGAGAGAGAGACTGAAGGAGGAGTCATTTTTTAATGCGCACAGATCCAGCAATCTCAAAATATAAACTATGACATATTTGACTGTCCTGGTTAAAACACAAAGGTTCTGACGTTAGCTATCATATCTGCGTTTTTCCTAAATTAAAAATAATCTAATCTAACTAATCTTCCGATTTTAGATCAAATTGACGTATTTTATCTGATGCTGTAAAGCACACTGGTCAGCTGCTGTTTTAATGGTGCTATATAAGTGAATTAAAGTGGAAACTTAGTTTACACATAAAAAATTATAAAATAAAATCGATGTTTCTACCATAGATTTGTGTGTATATATATATATATATATATATAGAATAATACAACCAACAACATAAAAGTGGTAGACAATAATATAAAAAAATAAAGTAGAAACAAACAACTATTTGTATTAATGGATGCCTCATTAGCAACTGAGAACTATGACGTCAGAAACCGGAAGTGTAATTCGTATGGTGTTTTTCAATTAATGAGTAAAATAATTGAAACACATGATAACCATAACGTGACGATACTTTTACGTTTGGTTCTGCAAAATAAATCATACGCATCCATACCCAAAACACAAAATTTGAAGGAGTTATTTTAAATTATGGAACGTTCATATTACTGTATTAAAATTTGATATAATTTTTCATAAAATTAACATTCAAAAACTGTTACAACATATTTTGACTGGAAATAAATTAATTAAGTTTTGTAAAAAAAACATTTTGTAACATTAAAATTGTCATGAATCTGGTCTAGGAACTTCTGTTCACTCGCCACTAGAGGTCACCTGCTCACTAAACGACTCTTGCACCACACCCACTGTTGCACTTCACCCCAGACTACAGTTCCCATCATCCATTGCACTGATTACACGCACACAGCTGAAACCAATCACAGATTCACTATATAACACTCACTCAGATCACTTTCAAACTGCCAAGTGTTGTTTAGCCCATGTTGTCTCGTTTCCTGCCTTGTCTTGCCTTCATGCTTTGTTCTTGGATTGTTTACTGGGTTTTTGATTCTTATTTTTGGATTTACCCTTTGGATTACCCTGTCTGGATATTGTTTGCTCATCGAAGACCCATGCTTGCCCTTGGATTATTGTTGTGTCTTGCCCTCTATATACCTGTTTGCCATTGTTTGACCCATGCCTGTTATGACCACGTCTTTGTTCAATAAAAGCTTGCACATGCGCATGTATCACGTCTTGTCAGCCCCGTGACAAAAATAAAGTTAAAATCATGAAAAGTGGACATTTTATCATTCTTAGAAAAATATATATATATATATATATATATATATATATATATATATATATATATATATATATATATATATATATATATATATAAATTAAAATTACGTTATATTTTGGGTGAAAATAAAATGTGTAAAACTTTGTAAAAAAAAAAAAAACACACACAAAAAAACATTTTGTAAACTGTAAATAACTTTATGACCACAACAAGCAAACTGGAAATTTTGACATTAAAAAAAATAATAATAATAATTTAATATTTTGGGTAAAAATGAATTTTGTAAAAAAAATTTGTAAGGGTAAAATAAAGTTCAAATCATGATAGGAAAACTGAACATTCTTAGAAATATTTTTTTTACAAATAAACATTCAAATAGGGTAATATTTTGGGTAACAATTAATGCAGTAAAAGTTTGTAAAAACATTTTGTAATATTACAATAAAGTTAAAATCATGACAGGTAAACTGGACATTTTATCATTCTTAGAAATATTTTTCAAAAAAACATTCAATAACGTAATATTTTGGGTAAAAATAAATGTAGTAAAATTTTCTACAAATATTTTGAAACGTTAAAATAAAGTTTTGTCAAATAATTAAATTCTATAATAAAAATTCTAATAATTTCATATTTTGTGTGAAAATTAAATCAGTAGAATGTTGTAAGTTCCTTTTATAGTTTTAGAAATGGCAAAACAATGTTCTCACAACATTTTTGTAACCTAAATCTGTTAGTTAGGTTTACATAGTGTGATGTGAACATTTTGATGATCTTGAATGTTGTTTATACATTTTTGCAATCTGTGAGAACCCTGTGTGTTTCACAACTGCTTTACAAATTACAAACATGCATGAAATGAACTGATTTATGAATGTCTAGTACGCCTAAGAGTGTATTTATTAAATCAATAGTTTAAATGACTGGTGAATATCACAGTATTAGATACAAAGCATAACATATTGATGTGTTAATGGATGTAATTTCCTTCTACAGTAGGTTATAATCACTAACCCAACCACTTATCATCCAATTCTAGATCTAAACTTTACTACTTTCATGCTAGGGCTGATATTCTGAGTTCCTTTAGGGTTTTTTTTGTTTGTTTGTTTGTTTGTTTTTTTAATCCAAATGACTCTAACAACAGGATGAATTAATGTTGCACTACTGAATTCTTATGTTTCAGTGAAAGTTGCCACTCATAAGACAGTTTCATGCTTTGAATTATAATTAAAACCATGTCAATGCAACCTGTCACTCAAACCACAAAGACCATTTTAAACTAAAACAGCCATTTTTACTGTTGTTTCTGTGCAGTTTTCTGGTAATAATGCATGTCAGTGTCATGCTTTAATGTCTATTCTCATATCTGGCTCTTTGTAACACTGAAAAGTGTGAAACACAATGTGACGTAATCCCAGAGAATAAATAGATGGGGAAATCATGCATTACATCAGCAGGCGATGCATTACTGTCCACTGTACAGACGGATTACTCATCAGTAATTTATTCTATTGATTCAAGAAATAAACACTTAACACATGCAGATCCATCAGATTATTGTGAATTATGCCGTGAGTAAACACATTTCATGGATGGTTTGTAATCTGTAAAGCAGCCGTGAGAGACACAGAACTCCCGGACTGTACAATATAGATCAACAAGATTCAGGATCTCAGCCTTTATGTGTAACTCTAAATCAATCAATATGATGATCAATATCTCTCCTGACCAGTTCAGTCACCATCACAAATCCTTCATTCATCTCCATCATTCAAACACTGAACAAACGAGTGCAAAGAAGGGCATTCTCTCTCTCTCTCTCTGTTTTCTTCCTTCTTTCTTTCTTTCTTTCTTCCTTTCTTTTTCTTTCTTTCTTCGTTTTTCCTTTCTGTCTTCATTTTTCCTTCCTTCTTTTTCTTTCCTTCATTCATTCATTCATTCCTTTCATGCATTCATTCCTTCCTTCATTCATTCCTTCCTTTCATTCCTTTCCTTTCCTTTCCTTCCTTTCTTCCTTCATTCATTTTTTTCTTTCTTTCTTTCATTCCTTCCTTCTCCCCTCCTTTTTCTTTCTTTCTCTCCTTCCTTCCTTCTTTCATTTATTCATTCATTCTTTCATTCCTTCCCTTTCCTTCCTTCCTTCCTTCATTTCTTTCTTTTTTTCTTTCCTTCATTTCTTTCTGTCTTTTATTAATTTATTCATATACAGTAACCCATCTCAGGGTTTTGGCTGTAAATGCCATCCTTCCTTCCTTTCCTTCCTTCCTTCCTTTCTTTCTTTCTTTCTTTCTTTCTTTCTTTCTTTCTTTCTTTCTTTCTTTCTTTCTTTCTTTCTTTCTTTCCTTCCTTCCTTCCTTCCTTCGTGTCTTTCCTTCCTTTTTTCATTCGTTTATTCATTCATTCATTTCTTTCTTTCTTTCCTTCTTTCCTTCCTTCATTCCTTCCTTCCTTCCTTCCTTCCTTCCTTCCTTCCTTCCTTCCTCCCTCCCTCCCTCCCTCCCTCCCTCCCTCCTTCATTCATTCATTCATTTTCTTCCTTCCTTCATTCATTCATTCATTCATTCCTTCCTTCCTTCCTTCCTTCCTTCCTTCCTTCATTCCTTTCTTCATTAATTCATTCATTCATTCATTTCCTTCATTCATTTCTTTCCTTCCTTCATTGATTTCTTTTTTACCTCCTTCCTTCCTTTCTTTCCTTTCTTTTCTTTCTTTCTTTCTTTCTTTCTTTCTTTCTTTCTTTCTTTCTTTCCTTCATTCATTCATTAATTTCCTTCTTTCCTTCCTTCATTCATTCATTCATTCATTCATTCATTCATTTCCTTCCTCCCTCCTTTCTTTCTTTCTTTCTTTCTTTCTTTCTTTCTTTCTTTCTTTCTTTGTTTCTTTCTTTCCTTCCTTCCTTCCTTCCTTCCTTCTTTCATTCATTCATTCATTTCCTTCCTTCCTTCCTTCCTTCCTTAATTCATTAATTTCCTTCATCCCTCCTTCCTTCCTTCCTTCCTTCATTCATTCATTCGTTCATTCATTTCTTTCCTTCCTTCCTTAAATCATTCATTCATTCATTCCTTTCCTTCCTTCCTTCCTTCCTTCCTTTCTTTCTTCCTTCCTTCCTTCCTTCCTTAATTCATTCATTCATTCATTCGTTTCTTTCCTTCCTTCATTCATTTCTTTTTTATTTCCTTCCTTTCTTTTCTTTCTTTCTTTCTTTCTTTCTTTCTTTCTTTCTTTCTTTCTTTCTTTCTTTCTTTCTTTCTTTCTTTCTTTCTTTCTTTCCTTCCTTCCTTCATTCATTCATTCATTCATTTCCTTCTTCCCTCCTTTCTTTCTTTGTTGCTTTCCTTCCTTCCTTCCTTCCTTCCTTCCTTCCTTCCTTCCTTCATTCATTCATTCATTCATTTCCTTCCTTCCTTCTTTCCTTTATTCATTCATTCATTTCCTTCATCCCTCCTTTCTTTCTTTCTTTCTTTCCTTCCTTCCTTCCTTCTTTCATTTATTCATTCATTCATTCATTTCCTTCCTTCCTTCCTTCCTTCCTTCATTCCTTCCTTTATTCATTCATTCATTTCCTTCATCCCTCCTTTCTTTCTTTCCTTCCTTCCTTCCTTCCTTCCTTCATTCATTCATTCATTCATTCATTTCCTTCCTTCCTTCCTTCCTTCCTTCCTTCCTTCCTTCATTCCTTCCTTTATTCATTCATTCATTTCCTTCATCCCTCCTTTCTTTCTTTCCTTCCTTCCTTCCTTCCTTCCTTCCTTCATTCATTTCCTTCATTAATTTCTTTCCTTCCTTCCTTCCTTCCTTCCTTCATTCATTTCTTTCTTTCTTTCTTTCTTTCTTTCTTTCTTTCTGTCTTTTATTCATATACAGTAACCCATCTCAGGGTTTTGGCTGTAAATGCCCTCTGGAGGGACGAGAGATAAATTATTTGGGATGAATGCATTTGTATTCATCTTTTTCTTTTAAAGCCCATGAATAAAGCTTTCAAATGGGGTCAAATGTACCCAGGAGTGATCTCATAACATATTCCATCTTTCCTGTCTTAAAGCCCAGCTCAGCTGTTTGCGGCTCGTCCTCGGCTGCGTTTGTTCCCTGTGTTTGCAGGAATATGTGTCATGAAACACGGTGGCTTGCTCGTCTGCGGTGAGCGGCAGAGAGAGAGGGCACGCTGAGGCCACGTTCATTTTTCAGCACATCGCCGCTGTCACGAGGGAAGTAACATCACAAAGACTTCGACTGGTTCAAACTGTACGAGGTTTGTAAAGTGCGGCAGACCAGAGTGCAATGGGAGAACGTTTTAACACTATAGGTGCCTGTGACTACCAAACAGAGAGGAGAGTACAAATAAAAAATATATTAGGGCTGAGAGAAATGTGAGTGTTTTTTAAGACCGAAATCCTACAGAGTACTACAGAGAGCTGATGTTCCAGAAAATAAATGTATGCATTTATGCTCTAAAAAACTCTAAAAAAAATGCTCTAAAAAAACTGTTTATTTTATTTAATTTTTTGCCCAATTTTTTATTTATTTTTTTGATCCTCCACAAGACATAAAATACATACTTGAAGAGATGTTGATTCCATATTTTTAATAATGTAACAACATATTCAAATGTATATATTATGTAAACGTACATATATTATTTATATATTAATATATGTATATACAAATATATTTGATGTATATTTTATTATATTATATTATAAACTTTTTTTTTGCGAGAGGCCTTGCTTGTACAGCTCAACAATCCTGCCACGTTCAAAGAGAGAAAGCCTTTTTTCTTGACAGTATGACTGCTTGAAGAACAATGACATGAAAGCTATATTTTTGTGCAGATTTGACCTTTTTATGGCTATGGTCTTAAACTTTTGTTCAGCTGATGAACACCCTGTTTGAGTTTAAATGCAGTTTTCAATGAGTTGCCTATACTCTTGCTCCTTTTTCTTCTTTTGGCATTTTAAAGCAGCACTTACAACCCGGTTATGATCCACTAGTGCAAAATGTGTAAAATTTGCAAGCATCCCCTAATCTTAAGATTTTGTTCAGGAGTGTATTTCTATATTTAGTTTGTTTTTATTTCTATGTCCAACTGGTCAAATGACACGCAGGTAATCAAACAAAATATTTTATTTTGACCATATTCATGTGTACATTATTTTATATAAATTATATCCCAATTATTAATTTAATTAAGATTTGTAGATTATTTTCATATATCATGATGATATTTCATTTCATACTTTTTTCTGCTAGTTTTAATTCTAATTATAAAATAAAGGTATTATTGTTTCAAATAAACTAATTTAGAAAATATAAATTTACATTTTTGTAGAATGCCTCTCTATCCGATTCGTTCTACAATTCTACAATGCAGCTCCTAAATGCATGTAAAGGAGCAGCACGGACATTCTGCAAAACATCTCCTTTGGATGTTTATGAACCACCACGAGCCTAAGTAAATGATAGAAGTTTAATTTTTGCCCAAACTATCACACTATATTTCAGTATTCAGAGATTATCAGTAAGAATTCACTCTAATAAATACAAATACTCTCTAAAATGAATCTTTGAAGGCTTCATAAATACCCAACACAGCAGTCGTGCAGAGGTTTGTACGCATTAAGAAACCTCCAGATAACCATAATAGCCTCAAACACCAGACAGCAGCACTGGAGGCAGATAACGCCCTCCTGCACGCCTCTTTCCATCCCTGAGGCTGTTGTCAGAGATGTCGGTGATGAAATGCATCGGCTGGACTGTGCACATGTGAGTGATTCGGATGGATCGGTGACCGTATCTTCCGTGGCGCAGCAGGAGGATTGGCCCTGTCTTGAGCGATAGCCTCTCACTTCGCACAGCTCTGCTCAATATTTCATCAGGCAGAGTTTGGCAATGCCTTTGAGAATGTATTTGCTCATACTAATGTCTGCTTCTTGGAAACACTAACAGGAAGACGTGAAGTGAGAGAGAGGTTCACCTGTTTTTGCGAGAGTATCTCATGTCCAAAGCAGCCAAGCGATGTTTTTGGACACTCATGCCTTGATAAGTCTCTTCTAAATGTTATTTCATCATTTACTCTCAGTCATGTACAGTAAATCCAATCCCAAATGCTTTCTGTTTTCAGAAAAAAAGATGTTCACTGAATAATGTACTCATCTCGCCCACCTTTTTGACAAAGGCGTTGTTTTCAATGTGCTTCTAAAACCGAGATTTCCAAACTTTTTTTTGTCAGCCAAATCCCTCTGGCTTAAATAATAATAATAATTATAGTGATAATAAAAACAAGAAATATTATTATTATTATTATTAACTAATTGAAGTCCCCCTGCCATTTTAATTTAATATTTCATATATTTAATAACACTTTTGCATGTTCCCAGTTTTCTGATGTTGGTCACAAGAAGTAAACAGATAAAATATTGAATATTTTCTCAGTAAATGTTTTATTTTTATAGTTTTTTATAAAACAGAAAAAATAATAATAATTATATATATATATATATATATATATATATATATATATATATATATACTGTATATAGGCACAATTTGGCAAATAAATTATATTGCAATTATTATTAATACAATTATATTAATATATATTATTAAATTAATGTTATAATTAAAATGAACTATTATTATTATTAAAAGTCATATAACTTTTTGCATCATATAAAATCTCTCATATTGCTTCAGCTGAAACCAACTAAGTATATTTCAGGATTTTATTATTATTATTATTATTATTATTATTATTGGTTTAATTCTAATTATAAAAGTAAAGGTTTTGCTGTTTACAGTTTAACATAAAACAGAGGATTTCATTTGCACTTTTTAAAATGAGTATAGATATGTTTTGAGTGTATATTCTTGTGAAGTATGTTTTTCCTTTTTACAATTTTATCTTTAATATTATTCTTATTATTAATTGCACATTAAATAATACACTGTCCCCCTTTTAACCATTATATTGCAATGATAAAAGCTTTAAAAAGACACAAAAGCACCATAAGAGGATCATATTAGTCCATATACAATGTCTTTTACATCATAATTCGTCTCCTCTAGTTCTTTTTTGAGCCTATTCAAAGTCATACAGAAGAGTAAATGATGACAGAACTTGCATTTTTGGTGAACTATCCCTTTAAATGAGTGTTTTTGCCTTTTTATACAAATCTGAGAGGAGTTGTGTTTTTTCTGGTCATCATAAATATCCAAAATACTCTGCCAACTTATATATTGATGTGGTTTATGTGAAATAAAAGCATCTATATATTCTTTCACATGCAGCTCTGAAACCAATGATGATGCAACTAGATGTTTTGCATGAACTATTCCTTAAAAAAAACAAAAAAAACAATCATCTAATAGAAAACTGGTTGTATGTCTGATATCAGCATGCACTGATGAATGTCATATATTCAGTGCCGTTCCTCAGTGAAATCTCAAGGCTGTAGTTTATGGGTTGAAGGGTGGGAATAATTCTAGAGGCCTACAATTCAATATAATCAATGCATAAGAATAATGAATCTATAAATCATGCTTTGTTGTATATTTAATATTTCAGCTCCCTCAAAATAAATAGTTGGACTTGGATGGTTTGCTGTCCCGAAACTAAACAGATGACAGCTGAAGCGGCGAGCGAGTCACACTGACAGCGCAGAAATGAAAATCTGCTCGCCATAAAGAGGCCAGAAGCAGCGTAGCGGCACAATCCATAGAAAACAATGTCAGAAAACAGGTGAGTTTGTCAAACAAGATGCATTTACAGCTACTGCACAGATGTACAAAAAAATTTAAGCTTCAATTTTAGATATATATATTTGAATTGTATATAAAATTTCCATGCATTTGAATTACACAGTTTTAACAAACTATTGAACTTCATATGATGCATATTTGTCAGTCATACAGAAATGAAAATATCGATGAACTATTTGCAACTATTTGATTTTATAACAATTAAATAATCCAATAGTTGATGTTTTTAGCATGTATTTATTCAAACTGCTTAGAATCAGCATAAATCCATGGAAGCTTATTTCTGCCACGGAATACAAAAAAATATATATATTTTCAAAAAGGTATTATCTACTTTTCATCTCACAATTCAGACTTTCTTCGTTTTTTTCTTAGTTTTTTGCAATATTTCTCACAATTCTGCGTTTATTTTTTTCAGACTTTTTTCACAATCCTGAGATAATTTAGTTTAGACTTTTTCCCACAATTTCTGAGTTTATTTCTCACAATTCTGAGTTTCTCACAATTCAAGCGTTTTTTAGCTGTAGAGCTAGCAATATTTAATTAGTTAAAATGTATGTTTGATGTATTGATTAGAAACATATAAACCTGGTTATAGTGTACTTAAAACACATTCAGATTATTACTTCATATGTATATCTGACAAATATGCATCACATTAAGTTTATTAGTTTATGTTACAGTAAAACTATGTAATCCAAATGCTTGTAAATGTAAAATGCAATTCATATTATTAATTACTAAATATATTCCAAAATGCAAAAAAAAAAGAGTGCATTTTTTTAAAGCTTTTTAATTAATTAATAGCAAAAAGATAAGTAATTTCTAGTTGTTATGCTTTACACTTCAATCTACAGCCCATGTGACGCATGTTGATATCAGGTGTAAAACACAATCTCTTTATTTCCATAAAAATGCAATTTTAAACTTTTTATTCTTCATTTGTTTTTAAGCAGTAATGCTCTGCTGAAATATAGATCTAATTAAAAGCCAATTAAAAGAAGAAGGTGTTTGTGGCCAGAGTGAACTTTTATCCTCTTAGATAATGGCCACACTTAATGTTTATTTAATGCTTTATATTTGAGGATGCAATGAGCTCTTGTTTACAGAAACCTTTAGATTCGAACATGTCGTTATCATGTCTCGATTTTCAGGACTTAACATAAATAGGCTAAGAAACCCACAATATGATGGGCTATGAAGTGAAAATGGCACATTAATGTCAACAAAAACACAACAAAATTACTAACATTTTCATTAAAATGAAAATATATAATATAAATATAAAAAGTTTTCAAATAAAAGCTAATTCAAAATATTAATAAAAAAACAAAAAAAAAGCATCACTTACTGGTGTATTATAGCTGACTAAATAACAATAATAATCATAATAATAATAATAAAAGCTACCTGGAATAAACTAAACTCATCAAAATAATAATTAATAAAAAATAACAATGAATTAAATGTATAATAAAAATAACAAAAACACACAACACACCTGCTAAACCTTTAACTTAAATTTAAATAAAAACAGAAAAATAAAAACTAATTCAAAATATTAATAAAAACTATAATAGTATGTTAGTGATACTACAATACTGCCACACTTTAAGAAAATATATAACCAAACTCTTTTCTGCATGTTTTCTAATATGAATACTTTGAAATGTTGCTAATGTAGGTTTGTTTAACCCATCGCACACTCTGCAGTCTGAACAAATGATGTGCCAGAGATATAATTATGTTTTCATTCATTTGACAACTGACAGTTTTTCCATCTGGCGCATACAGATGAAGATCAAGTTGATTTTTTTGTCATTCAAAAAATCTACCTCAAATGGAAATATCTCTTGCTCTGCAAACAACTTCAACGCTGTGATTTTGACATCTGTAGGCCTTAAAGGGATAGTTCAACAAAAAATGAAACCAACAACCTAGTTCCCAACATTATTCAAAATATCTTATTTTGTTTTCAACAGAAGAAAGAAACTCATAAAGGTTTGGTGAGTAAATGATGACACTTTTTTCCATTTTTGGGTGAACTATCCCTTTAATCTTACTATATCTGCTTCCCTAAGAACATTGTTGGGTCAAAAAATTAGATAAGTAAATAAAAGCCTGAGCAACAGCTACGAGTGTCACGCCTCACAGTGCATTTAGATTTCGCAGCCTCCCGCAGCAGCCCTGCAGCCTCGAATGAGGGTCATTTCGTCGGGTAATGGCTGCTTTCTCTGGAGACTCATTTAGCCATTTAACCATTTTCCCCTCTCTTCTATGTCCCACACTATATTTACATAGATTTTTCTGTCTGTCTTTCACTTTTTGTACTTTTCTTGTCTCGCTCGTCATTTCTCCCTTTTTCTCATGTATGCCGAAAAAACTGGTGTAGGATATTTTCATTAAGAAATTGTTAGTAGATTTCATAATGAGTTACAGGGAAATGGCATGTAACACATTGAATTAAATAACATTTTGAAGCAGAAAAACTTAAATAGTATTTACTTGTAAAATGTACAAATATTTGTTTTTATTTACAACTTAATTACAAAAAGTTACAAGTAACACATAATTAAATGCAGTTTTGAAGTAGAAAGACTGCAATTGTACTCTTCTTGTAAATTGTACAAAACTTTGTTTTATTTACAACTTAATTAGAAAACAATTACAATTAACAAACTTAATTAAATGCAATTTTAAAGTAGAAAGATTGAAATTGTACTCTTCTTGTAAAATTGACAAAACTTTGTTTTTATTTACAACTTAATTACCAAGAAATTACAAGTAACACATTAAATCAAAATACATTTTAAAGTTTTCTTCTAAAATGTACAAATCTTTGATTTAATTTACAACTTAACTACAAAAAAATTACAAGTAACACACTTAATTAAATGCAATTTTGAAGTAGAAAGACTGAAATTGTAGTCTTATTGTAAAATGTACAAATATTTGTTTTTATTTACAACTTAATTACAAAAAGTTACAAGTAACACTTAATTAAATGCAGTTTTGAAGTAGAAAGATTGAAATTGTACTCTTCTTGTAAATTGTACAAAACTTTGTTTTATTTACAACTTAATTAGAAAACAATTACAATTAACACACTTAATTAAATGCAATTTTGAAGTAGAAAGACTGAAATTGTAGTCTTATTGTAAAATGTACAAATATTTTTTTTATTTACAACTTAATTACAAAAAGTTACAAGTAACACTTAATTAAATGCAATTTTGAAGTAGAAAGATTGAAATTGTACTCTTCTTGTAAATTGTACAAAACTTTGTTTTATTTACAACTTAATTAGAAAACAATTACAATTAACAAACTTAATTAAATGCAATTTTAAAGTAGAAAGATTGAAATTGTACTCTTCTTGTAAAATTTACAAAACTTTGTTTTTATTTACAACTTAATTACCAAGAAATTACAAGTAACACATTAAATCAAAATACATTTTAAAGTTTTCTTCTAAAATGTACAAATCTTTGATTTAATTTACAACTTAACTACAAAAAAATTACAAGTAACACACTTAATTAAATGCAATTTTGAAGTAGAAAGACTGAAATTGTAGTCTTATTGTAAAATGTACAAATATTTGTTTTTATTTACAACTTAATTACAAAAAGTTACAAGTAACACTTAATTAAATGCAGTTTTGAAGTAGAAAGATTGAAATTGTACTCTTCTTGTAAATTGTACAAAACTTTGTTTTATTTACAACTTAATTAGAAAACAATTACAATTAACACACTTAATTAAATGCAATTTTGAAGTAGAAAGACTGAAATTGTAGTCTTATTGTAAAATGTACAAATATTTTTTTTATTTACAACTTAATTACAAAAAGTTACAAGTAACACTTAATTAAATGCAATTTTGAAGTAGAAAGATTGAAATTGTACTCTTCTTGTAAACTGTACAAAACTTTGTTTTTATTTACAACTTAATTACAAAATTACAAGTAACACACTTAATCAAATGCAATTTTTAAGTAGAAAGACAGAAATTGTAGTCTTGTCAAATGTATAAAACTTTATTATTTTTGGATATAAATACAATTTTTTTTTTTCAAATAATTACAAAGATATGTAAAGTATAACATTCAATTGAATTTTAGATGTAGAAACGCAAAATTTGTATTGTCTTGTAAAAATGTGCAAATCTTTATTTTCTATGGAATAATATTCCGGACTTTATTCAAAAGGCATTTTGAATAAATTTTTGAATAAATGCCAAATTTAAAATGGAAATGCAAAGTCCGTTTGCAATTGTGTTTCCCATATCTTACGAGGTATGAGCCTGTCATATTTAGGCTCATAGCTCGTAAGATATGGGAAACACAATTGCAAACGGATTTTGCATTTCCATTTTAAATTTGGCAGACACTGTGCATTCGCTTAAACGAAAATGCAAACGGTAATGCGCAATTTGCATTTGCGTTTGGATTATGTCACATTTTATGCGTCCACAAATTTTTTACAACTTAATTACAAAGAAATAGAAAATACCAAACTGATTTATACATGCAATTTTGAAGTAGAAAGACTTTTAAGAATTAATTTTAAACATTTTCAATCAGAAATTGCCAGTAAATTCCACAAATAATTACAAGTAACGCATTGAATTAAATGTAATTTTGAAGAATAATGACTGAAATAGTATTTTCTTGTAAAAACTTACAAATATTTATATATATATATATATTTATTTTAGAAATTGCTAACAATTTTACAATTCATTATAAAAAATGTCAGGTGAAACACTGAATTAAATTAAATTTGACATAGAAAAACTTACATTTTCTTGTAAAGTGAACAAATCTTTGTTTTTATTTTAGAAATTGATTGAAAATTTAAATTAAAAACTACAAAGAAATTACACATAATGCACTGAATTAAAGAAAATATTGATTGTAAAACGTACAAATCTTTGGTATTATTTCTGG
Source organism: Carassius carassius (assembly GCF_963082965.1). Classification (NCBI taxonomy): domain Eukaryota; kingdom Metazoa; phylum Chordata; class Actinopteri; order Cypriniformes; family Cyprinidae; genus Carassius; species Carassius carassius. The sequence goes on from NC_081784.1 coordinate 991,107, forward strand.
AAATTGCTAGTTAATTTCACAAATGCTTACAAAGAAATGCCGATGTAATTCTTAAGTAGACTGAAATAGTATTTTCTTGTAAAACGCAGTCCAATAATCTTAAAAAAAAAAAGAAATCCTGTTTTACAGCGAAATCCCTTTTTAATATCTCAGTTGCTCCAAGACAGAAATAAGTTTAACTGGAAAACACATTGAAGACTTTTGTTTCTCAAATGTGTCTTTTGAAAAACCCGTCAGTAATTACAATTAATTTTCTCTTCTAGATATAGAAAAGATCTCAAACTGTGATCAGAAGGCCCCAAAATGTGCAGTCAAAAGCCTTAGATCTCAATATAAACCATTAAATTATTTCATGTTTATCTGCACTTCTACAGTATCTGCATTAGTTTTATTTCCATAATTGATCATTTGAATCATCACACCTGAAACACTTAAAATATAAAATGAGCTTAAACTAACTTTAAGTGCAACTTTATGCAGCTACAAGTGTGTTACAGAGAGAGATGGGGATAAAAAGTAAATAGTCTTAGTATGTTTCAAAACCAAGATTCATATGTGAAGAAGAAACACGGAGCAGAAGTGTGAATCATGCTAAATATGTAAATATATGCAAATTAACATGCTGAAATGTTCATTTACTCTTTCATCCGCTTGCATGCTGTGAGACCAGTGGGGAAATCATATATGTGTGTGTGTGTGTGTGTGTGTGTGTGTGTGTGTGTGTGTGTGTCTTTTGAGCTCTGATGCTGCTGTAATGTTGTTGTTTTAACATAATTACAATCGTGTAATTATTGTCTGATGAATATGCTAACATAACTTAACTATTTAACTTATTTGACTTTGATCAAAGAGTACAGAAACGGTCAAAATAATTAATCAAATCCATTTATTGTTTGCTTCTGCTGCTGTTTCCACCAAACATGATGTCACTTCCTGCAGGATGATGTCATTAAGTGACGCTTTTGTTAGTTATGTGTCATCCATTCAAACCAAAGTAGAATTCTTTTCAATTTAAATCTCTGTTCAGGTATTTTGTGATATTGTGATAAAATAAACCTGGCAAACATGATTTGCATACTGTATATTAAAATGCATATGATGTGGAAATATTATTTACCATAAAACTCATCTTGATTTTATTTCATTCCAAGTGTCTTGTTTTCTAGCCTTTCTGCATGTATTATAAAAGGAACAAAATCAGATGTGCTGATTAATAATATATATTTAAAAATAATAACACTAGTACCCAATATAATTGAGATATTATTATGTTTGTATATTAATATTTCAATTAGTTTTTATTTTCATACTTTCTGTTTTCATTTTGTTGTGTGTTTTCATAATTTTTATTATTATTATTATTATTATTTAATATGCCTATACCTATAGTTTTGGTTTTAGTTATTTTAGCATATTAAGTTAAACTAAATGGAAATGAGAAATGTTACCTTTGGTAACTAGCTGAAATAAATTAAGTTTAAGTATATTATATTTTATTTCAGTTTAAGTTGATAGATTTTTTTATGGTTTTAGTTTAAGTAAACTATTATAACCCTGCTTTGTATTCCGAAATAAAAACAATAATTTTAACTCTCAAAAAAAAAAAAGTAAAGAAAAAGAAGAATAGTCATAGAATACTATTTCCCAGAGACACAAAATCATTACACGTAACCTCAAAACTCTCACAAATCTCACAAATACTGATATTCAGCTGTAAGGACTAAATAAAAAATAGCCATTCATCAAAATACTGAGATGAGATTTTATGCAATCTACAGTCGATCGCTGTCTCACTCAATTAAAATATAAAAGTCCAATTCATGTGCTATAAAAATTTTATGACGTTTTCTGACAGAATTTATTAGTGAACTGTCCCTTTAAGACTCACTGAAAAACGTTTGACAGAGTGGGAAAATAATGGAGCTGAACTATTTCTTATAAATGTTCTAGTTTTAAATGTACTTTATAAACAAATGATATAAAGGCAGTCACATAAAAGTGCATCTAAATGACTAAATTTGTTTGAATTTCATACTGAAGTCATTTATTTTGAAGCGTATGAGGGATTTTATGGAGGATGGAAGCACTTCACTGTCATATCGCTTTGATCTTTATCCCTGCATTTAAATTTATTTATTTAATCATTTAGTAGATGCAAAAAAGAAGCGAATAAAGCCAAATTCCAATTCAACATATATGCTACGATTATGTAAGATTATGTGGCAGTGCAATCCATCTAAGTGTGAAGATTTCTTTGCATTCACTGTGCTGATTGTAAGAAAGATCTGCATAAATCAGTGGACCCAAAAATGCAGATCAGACTCAAAAACTGCTTTGATTTGCTTGGTCGTTCTCCATCTTTCTATGTTCATGTTTTCACTCCGAGGATAATGAAAAGCACTGTTTCAATAAACTAATGAAGAATTTAGCATGAACGGAAATAAAAAGAGAATGTAAATACAGTTCATTTGAGAAGAAGCTCTTGATTATAATAATACAGTTGTTTTTGTCTCTGGCAGAGTCGGAGTTGCTTCGAAATGTACCATTTTCACAGCACTCCATGAATATATCATAATATTTTATTATGCATCTTTTTAAAAAGTTTCACGGATGTGCTAGACACATTCAGAACATGCAGCCGAGGTGATAAATTGCCTTTAAATCTACACTGCATTCATTTGAGGCAAAAAAAATTGTATGTTACATATTTTGCATTATTTTTAATCACATTTCTTCTTGCTCTGCTCTCTGTTCTCATAGAAAAATCATACTGTAACCGAACAGAACGAATGCTTTTAGAAGATTTAATGAGTTCATCACTTACAGTCAAACCATTATTTTATTAATTATTTAGACTCTAGATATAATTTTTGATATTTTTTTACTAGTGTGTGCAGACATTATAATTCATTTATGTAAGTGAGGATAGCAAAATAAAATAAGCTGTGACATATTATACCCATAAATACTTCATGCAGTGGACTACCAGTAAATTTTGGGACCAAATATGATTCAGACATTTTGACCTGACTATGTTTTTGCATAAGTGTTTTGTGACATTATCAAGATGAATTTGTTCTGATACTGTTCTTGTCATATTTTATTACCATTTTTCTAAACAATAGCCAGTAAACTGCGATAATGTGTGAAATGTTGAAGGTGTCTGAATAAAGTTTGGTTTGACAGTAAATAAAAGTATTTTAATTTAAGTTATGTTACGTATTTTAATTCATTTATTTGGATTACAATATTTCAACATAAACTATTTAATAAACATTATGTGAAGCATATTTTTCAGTCATACATCAGTGAAAAAGATACACTCCAGGGTTAATATAGTTAACAAAAAAAAAAAAAAAAAATTATCGCTTGAAATCAAATAAATGTTAACTAAAATAAAATACTAAAAAAATTCTCATTTTTATTTAGTTTATCTTGAATAAATAAAACGATAAAATGGAATCAAAATTTATAAAAACTATATAGAAATACTTCACATAGTTAACTAATAAAAAAAAGCTTTAACTAAAATAAATGTTTAAAGAAATGTATTAATTCAAAATATGAATGTATTTGAACCACATTGATAACTGAATCAATTTAATTGTTTTCACAATGAACAGATTTATGCTGATTCTAAGCAATTTTAATTAATTCATATATAAAGTCTTTTTGATGTAACATTCGACTCCCAGCATGCTTTAGTGTCTATCTCGCATGTTTTCTGCACGGTAGCCACTTTCTTGCCTGCACATTCACACGCTGTCACACAATGGACTTAATAATGTCTGCACAGCAAAACGAGCTCTGATGCTACCCTAAATTATTCTTGCCAACGAACTGTTTTCTGCTTTGATCGCCATAGAACTGAATCAGCCCAGCAATGCCACTAAACTGATATCTTTGCAAAGAAAACAAAAGATCCATCCGTGGCGCTTTCCAGCATTGTGATGCTCAGTCTTTTGTTTCTCATTCTGTTGCATCAATGCTTTTGATGTCTTCTCTTGCCTAAGGCATTGCAAAAGTACTGAAAATGACAACTTTTTTCTCACATGCACAGAAGAACACACAGTGTCCCGAAGTTCACAGGAACGTGGCACGTTCGAGCCGAGACAATCACACTCGTGCCGCAGGGAGCCAAGCGGCAAGATCTGTGTATTCAGAGCATCAGGCTGAATGATAGACAGTCTAATTTCGCCATTTAAAAATAATGAGTTTCACATTGAAACATACTCTGCCAGCAGGTGGCGCTTTTGGAGCGGCAGAAATAGTTTCCCCAGGACGCCTGTAATTAAAGCAGGGCTGCACTCACATATGCTACTTCATCAGGCATTATAGGAAAGATTCAATCAAAATAGCATCAAAGCATTTTTGAAGACATTTCAAAGATACATCCGATAAAAACATTTATGCTGTGTTTTGATTTTGAAACGAGCAGTGCTCATTTCCATTCAACAAAGTCAAAGCCCTTTTGAAAATCTATTTGTGTCAGTCAGTGTTGATATAGTGGTGGGCTGCCACAGATTAATCAATGTATGGGAAACACTGGCAAAGCAACACCCTAGAAACTGACCAGAACACCCTAGCAATTGCACAGCAACATGTAACAACCTTGCACGGCCTTAAACCTTTTAAAACAGCTTAAACGTTTTTAAACATGCTTCAAATTAAAAAAAAACTTCAAATGTAAAATATAAAAACTTTTCGAACTACTTCATCTTCTCTTGGTCCGAGCAATGTAAGCATATCCAAATGATGGTTCGTCGTAGCACAATGTGGAGAGTATGTTGCTGTGCATTGTGCTGCTTTGAATTATTCAAATGTTGTTTTTGAGCAGCTGCTGGCAGAGATGAACTCACACAGCTTACTAATTCACCTGTGCTTAGTAGCTCGCCGGATAGAGTCTGACTTCTGGAAAGTCTCGCAATGAGTTCCGCTCATCTATACAATTAGCAATTAGCGGAGAGGACTCTTAGCGTGATGGATAAGATGGCAGCTGTTCAAAAGAAACAGAGACAGCAGCGCACATCTGTCCAACTGGAAATATATATATATATATATATATATATGTGTGTGTGTGTGTGTGTGTGTATATATATATATATATATAATGTAGTATTTATATATAATTAATTATAATATGTATATAACAGGTACATTTTTTAATTACTGTTTATTTATAATTAATATATATCTTGATGCTTTAAAAAATCACAGTAAACATTTTTTTATTAAACTTCACACACACATACACACACACACACACACACACACACACATATACATATATATATATTTTTATTATTTATTTATTTTTTTACTGATGTTTGCAGACAGCAATCCTATCTCATACCATTCAGTGTGTTTCTGTAACAATGTCAATAAAGCATAGTAAACTGTATCTGTATTGACTTCAGACTCTAGAGAAGATTTGTTCTACTATAAAAAAAAATCATTCTAGTCTTTGTTTTAGATCCGTTTCCTTCCTCTTTCCCCTTATTTGACTTTTGGTGGATGCTGAGACATCACAAAGCAGCAATCCTATATCAGTCGATAAGGAAGACAGCATAGAGGACCCAAGGGTCTTCCTGTAATTGGGATTAGATATGGCATGTGTACAGACAGACAAATCAATATATGTAGGAGGATAGTGCTCTATTCAGATAACAAAAAATCACCCAAAAACGCCTAATAGAAGGTTAAAGGGGAAAATAAGCCTTTGCAACAAACAAAAACAAGCACTTCACACTCAGGAGACGTTGCATTATTCCATTATCAGTGTTTGCACGCTCATGTGAAATGTGTTCCCAATCCCAATGCAACACCTAGGAACACCTATCTAAATAAAGGCATAAAAATGCTAAAAAGTAATAATGTGCCTTCTCTCAAAGGTTTGGGACTTCATGTATTAAGCACTGAACTGAAGAGATGATACTGTCTCTCGGGAAGAAACAGGACGCTAATCGTGACTCTTTTCAGGTTTTCATAATCTTTGAGCTATAAATAACTTTATGCTTCCTCGGGAGATAAATGAGAAGATGAAGTGTGATCTTGTGGCCTGAGACTGACTCATTTGTTCTTAATCACAGCCGCTTCACTATCTGTCCCGAACCTGCAGACCTCATCAGGGTACGACGGGATTATATTTTACTGAAGCCATAAAAACATTTCCATTACTTTCAATAAAATAAATGTTAACTCATTTCTCATTTACGTTTAGTTTAACTTGATGTATAAAAGTTACTAAAACTAAAACTAAAATAAAAAATGTATAGACATTAAAAAAAAAAAAAAAAAAAAAAAATATATATATATATATATATATATATATATATTTATTTTTTTATTTTTTATTTATATATATATAAATAATAATAATTATAATAAAAAAAACATGGCAAATACAAAAATAAAACTTTATCTCGATACAAAAAAAACCACTGGCAGTAGTAAATAATAATAATAAAAAAACAATAACTAAAAATAAAGCTATTTTTATAAATACACAATTATTTATTGAAATATTTTTGGTTAAAAGGTCAAAAAAGTACCATGTTTTTTGAACACATACTACATTAATACCATGTTTTTGGACACAAACCCTTTTTTCTGACAAGAACAATGGTGATACATGTTTTTTGATAAGTACCATGGTGATTCCCTTTTTCAGGGGGTATAACTACAGTAAAATCATGGTATTTTTTTATGGTATTGCCACAATTTTTGTACATGAACCATGTAAAACCTTGTTTTTTGAAGTACCATTGTATAGTCATGAATACCATAGAAGGAATTAGGTAAAAGTCTTTAAAAAAACATGACAGTACCATGGTATTCAAGTACATTGGAGTACCACACTAACCACAGCTTTTTGACAAGTACTCTGTTTTTTAGGTAAATACTATGGTATTTCTTTGGATATTTAATGGTAATGCCATGTTTTTTTTGTACTGATTCACTAAAAAATATTAATAAAAAAGTCTATGTTTCAAAGTATTCTTTGAAGCATACTAAAGTCTCATGTAAAATACTACAGTATTACCATCACTGCACCACAGTACAGTACTTTTCGTACTAAACTGGGCCTCAAATGTTATAATCTCCTCATTTATCACAAGCAGAAAGAAAGAAACGAGTCTCAGAAACCTACAAATGTCTTCAGTATCACATTGCTCTGCATTCAAGGACTGAACCCAATGCAATCCGAACATCTTACTTTATAATCAGACATTACCGCACGGAGCATCTATAGCCTACACTCATTAAATGCACTCAACATGCCTCGTGTGTTCGTGAGAAAGCGAGCATATATGCAGGTACATGCATATGCTGCGGAGCCTTATTTGCAGGTTTTGAATAATTCATGGTTTTTGATGAATTGTGCATCACAGCATACGGAGTTCCTCTGGTCATAGTCAAGGTTCGGCAAAGCACCGCAGCAGAATTACAAACAAAGCTCATGGGAAAGGGATCACAGGGTGGTGGGCCGCGATACCAAACGCATCTTTAATTCCACTGCTGTTTATACCGCGTTAAAGCTGGTTAGCACGGAAACACCCCAGGTTTAATAACCTTCAGTTTGAGAACATCAAACGCTCTTAATAACAGCAGCAAAGGACGCATTTGCCTTTCCACAAGTGCTAATTTCCTGCAGGTTAAAGCCGGTGTTTGTCATGTACAGCTGCAGCTTATGGAGGAGCGGACAATGCAATTCGGATGAGATGCAGAGCTGGAGATTTAGCTCGGGATATGTAGGGATTTGCAAGGTGTGCTACACGCGGGAAACAAATTGGGTGTTGAGCTCACAAGCAGGACTCGCGGGAAACTTCTTGGATGGGCGAGTTATTCAGGCGTGTGGGTCGAGCCAGGTGTTCTCAGAGTGCAAGTCTTGTCTAATGACTAATTTCTTAAGCTTTAATAGGCCTCGTTTCAAATCGAATACATTTCAACTCATATTTGCTTTGCAAACTTTTTATGAAAAGAAATATACACCTGCAATTTGTGCTTTCTAAATCACTAGAGTTTTACTAGGACAGTTGTGTTGTCATTGCTGCTGCATGTTTTTGTTCCAATCCAGTTGGCATCGAAACATAATTTGCAATACTTTGTGCTTCTGTAATGTGACGCATTTCTAAATATGAACCAAGATATTCAGGACATTGATTGGTTCATGAAGTGACTATGAGTAGCCACTTTTAAATTTGCATCCTAACAGTTGTAAAAAGCATGGGAGAATAAGTGCTTCCTAAGTCGTGGTGTGTTGAAAATAGTAGCAAAATACTCTCAGATGAAGTTTTCTGGTGGATTTTTAGAAATGTACATCTGTGCATGATTTGCAAATTGTGCATTAAAGTTTCTACTAGGACAGTTTTGATGTAAAAAGACACTGTTAATCATAGCTGTTGCATGTTTGTGTTCTAATAAAGTCAATTTCTTTGCAACACACCAAAACAGCATTTGCAACACTTTGCTTCTGAACTGTGGTGAATTTTTTTGGGGGTAAACCGCACTTTTAACATGGAATTTAAAAAGTGTGATGTGCTGTCGATTAGTACATTTAGCATTCATCAAAATGAAAGCATTTGTTCCTGTGGAATAATATGCACTGATGAATCATTCCCAATGAGAGCAGGATGTAATTCTAGGTTTTCATAGCCATGCATTTAGGCAAAACATATTTCGAAATTGGTGAGAGAGTAAATAATTGGGCATTGTTTGGTTAATCAAGTGCTTAAAATTGTTTAAAAAGCATGTAAGAAAGGGTGCTTCACAAATTGTAGTGTGTTAATAAAGTATGCAAAGGACTCCCAGATAATCAAATTTTTTGGTGGATTTTTAAAGTGTGCATCTGTGCATGCTCTTTTGGTTAATATTATCCGCCGAAATAAGGAATCTAATACTGCATTTTTTTTTCTTGACTAAAGTTCTTTTTATGTTTTTTTTTGTGTGTGTGTGTGTGTTCTAATACAGCAACTATGTTTGGAATTACACTAAAACAGCATTTGCTACACACTATTCTTCTATAATGCAATGCATTTCAAGTGATTCAGGACATTGATTGGTTAATGAAGTGCCACTTTTAAGTTTGCATCCTAATAGTTATAAAAATCATGCAAGAATAAGTGCTTCCTAAATCACAATGTGTTGAAAACAGTATGCAAAAAACCTCCCAGATTATGTTTTTGGTGTGTTTTTTGATGTATGCATCTGTGCATGGTCTTTTGGATAATATTATTCATATGTAAACTATGCCTTTAAGACACTTGATGAAAGACTTTGTTGTGAGCTCCCTGCTGACATAAGACTGCACTGCTAGTCTGATGCACGGACACTTTATTATTATTCTATAAAGTTTAGCTGGCTGTAAATTAAAGTGCATAAGTGTGAGGGTTCGCACAGCTGCAGCAAACACCCTAGAAACCATGTTTAATAAATGAGGCGGTATTCCAAACAAATTTAATTAATATTTAAAATTCTAAACTTCCATTTGCCATCTGTTGAGATCAATGCTGATGTCTTTAATTTTGCATGTGGAGCGCTTGATGCAAAAAAGCTTTACAATAAAATCTTTTAAGCACCATATAATGAAAGAGTAATAATAGCTTGTGCATGCTCGTGTATGCTCATGGATGATCATGCACGCTCGTGCATGCTCGTGAGCGCTCATGGATGATCGTGCACACTCGTGCATGCTCGTGAACGCTCATGGATGATCATGCACGCTCGTGCATTCTCGTGAACGCTCATGGATGATCGTGCACGCTCGTGCATGCTCGTGAACGCTCATGGATGATCGTGCACACTCGTGCATGCTCGTGAACGCGCATGGATAATCATGCACGCTCGTGCATGCTCGTGAACGCTCATGGATGATCGTGCATGCTCGTGAACGTTCACCTGTGTCTTTAGCAGCTTGAATATTCCTGTAATATCCTTTCTGAACTCTCGTTGTGTAATGGAGGGAGATGATTCGATTTACCATCCGTGATCTATCAGCATTTCCATCTGTGTTGGCCAAGCGTTTTAGCCCACATTTACATTAATAACTCTCTCCCAGAAAGACAGAATTACTTTGGGGCTTTTTAATGACGCCAGACAGAAATTCGATTAAGATTATTTGAGCCGAGCAAGCATTTTTAGGGGAGGTTAGAAGCAATTTCTCTGTACATCATTGGCCACACAATGCCTCTAATGCTGTGAACGTAGAAGCCTCTATTTTACAGACGCTCCATCTAGGATTTCCATCTGCACACCTCTGTTATTCTCCGAAGAAAAGTCTATTACCCCTCCTAAACTCCTTGCGCATCCCACAATTAAAGACACACACTGCATTACTGGGAATGAAATTAGCCTTTTGGTTATTTCAGTGAAATCAGAGGAAAAAGATTAGAGAATGGCTGCATTCACAAGAGCATGCTATTCTTATTTTATTCTGTCATGTATCATATGAAAATGTTCTGTAAGCATCATTGTTATTTTAGTATCATTGAGTTTTTATTTTTATATTTTCTGTTTGCATCTTATTTTAAGTTTTTGTTATTTTGCTGTGCATTTTTTTTTTTTGTCTTTTGTTCAGTTTTAGTTATTTTAGTACATTTTATTTTAGTTGTGGACAAGTTAGACTAAATTAAACTGAAAAATGTTGCCTTAGCAACTAGCTAAAATAAAAATCAAAAAGTTGTATTTTATTTTATTACTTTGAGTAAATGTATTTATTTAATTTATTAATTTTAGTTTCCGTTTTTTAGTTTTAGTTAACTATAATAACCCTGGTATGCATATATGCAGTATTGTATCCCATAATGCAATGCACTCGAAATGACTTGTTGAACTGTTTCCTTTCTCTTTCTAGAATTAATTCATTATTTAAACAGACTAATTAAAGCTGTCTTTTTGGTTAAAATACTGTCCCATTTCACAATTTAATATGCAAAAACAATAGGAAACCTGTTTGAATACAGCCATTATTTTTGCAATTCCATTTAGTGACACTAAAAGTGTAACCTATAAGACAAAAATAAATAAATAGTTAAAAAATATTCAGATTTTGTTGTCAAGATTTTTTAAAATGTTTTTGATTCAAAAATAGCATTTATCTAATACGAAATACAGTAAAAATTTTGAAATATTATTACAGTTTTAAATAGCTATTTTCTATGTGAATATCTGTTAAATTGTAAATTATTCCTTAGTAAATTAGTCCAAAATTACTCCAATCTTCAGTGTCACATGATCTTCAGAAATAATTCTAATGTGCTGATTTCTGATTATTGTCAATGTTACAAATTTGTAACATTTTTGAGTAACTGTGATACATTTTATTCTTTGGGATTCTTTGATGAATATAAAGATCATGCAATGATATATCATGCATATAAATGCCCTTACTGTCACTTTTGATTAATTTAATGCGTCCTGTATTATACAGGAAAATCTTGTTTGCACAAGTCACTTTTTCACTTTCCTGGGATTTTCACAAAGGTCATCTCTGACCGCGAGAGATACATCGTCTTTGCCTAATACAGATCACCTGCCTTCACTGGATAATTAATCACGGCGAGTCGCTGGAGAGATATGAGCGACGGTGTTATGCCTCCTGTATTCTCAGATGAGCGGCATTATGATGCCGTTTAAAGCAGATTCCTCAGGCTAGACGGACTATCTCCCATCCAATCCGTCTACTTCCATCAGACCCCTGCAGAAATCAAAGACGGGTCTCAGAAGGCACGGGACAGAGGGATGATGTTAATACTAAATATGAGTTGACCCCTGACGGTAATGGCTCTCGCTGGGTGTCGAGGAGTAATCTGTCTGTGCGATGAACAGACAGCGAGGTGACATGAGAGTCAATGTTTGTCTTTGCTCTGTGTTTACAACGTTTACTCAAGCTTATGAGCAATAGGGATGAGGAAATCTTTCCTATCGCTCTCTTTCTGGCTTTTGTCCTGTATCTTACATTCCCACTGGCAAGGTGTCGAGACCCATTATAGCAAATGAGAAAAAAAATCTCATCATGGTACAATAGGGTAATTTATAACTCTATTTTTGTGTTGACATTTTACATACTAATCACATTTGGGCCAATTAATTAAGGGATATTTCATGCAGAACTCTTTTACTCACCTTCATGCATATAACAGAAAAGATGTTCAACAGAAGCTTGTGCTGTTTTCCGTAAAAACATATTTGTATGTCAATATTTAAAGTCTTCTGAAGACTTTTATATACAGTATATAATTTTATTTATCAAGGATGTATAAAATTGATCAAAAGCAGAGGTTCTTGATTACTGTACTCAAGTATTATTTGGGGGAATTTGTAGGCTATTTTACTCAAGTACAAGTTAAACTTACTTGTACTTTAACTTGATTACATTTCTGAAGAAAAAAACAATACTTTTATATAATACATAATTTCAGTAAGATAGTTTGCACTGTTAATATTTGAAATGTAGTGAATTTTTATTCTGAATAAACGATGTTTAGAAATTTTAAATCATTTTTCCGTTATATTCCCTTTAAATCTTGCGAGTATCTCTCTTGGCGATTATAATAATCCCAGAGTAGATGCACATTTCCCATGATATAAATATATTGGTCATTCTATCGACATGTTATGAATTAATGTTGCCATAATCAGTAGAAAATACACAAACAACCATGCATTTACTTACCAGCTGCTTTACAGTGGGCAAGACAATTTAAAATAAATCTCATTTACATAGAAATTATTCACAGTTCAATGTTAAACTTGACTGCGTTTTTTAAAGACTCTTTTCTTGAACAAAAATACAGTATAAATTGTGAAATATTATTATAATTTAAAACATCTTTGTCCTATGTGAATATGTGTTTAAATGTAATTTATTTCTGTGATGCTCCGCTGTATTTTCAGCATCATTCCTCCAGTCTTCAGTGTCACATGATCTTCAGAAATCATGAAGATATACTGATTTGCTGCTCAAGAAACATTTCTGATGTTCCGAATATTTTAGTGGAAACTGTCATACGTTAGATTTTTTTCAGGATTCACAGATGAATAGAAAGTTCACTGTCCCTTTAAATTAATTGAATGCATCTTTACCGTATTCCTTTTTGAACAGCAGCTTAATTAATACACCCCTTATAATCTGCCACTTTAGGATTTTAAATTGCACTTTATTTATGTAAAGCTCACAGCATGTTTGTTTTATTATTCCAATGATTATCATTGTTGTGATTTGAAGTATGCATTTGGCAGATGCTTTTATTCAAAGTAACTTCCAGTGCATTCAATACAAACATGCATCATGACTAACTAACTATCAGTTCATAAAACCACAAAGCAGACTAAATCAGACACAATTGTGTTCAAATTAGCACAGCGATGCGAACCTGAAGAAGTGTTTGCATCACGTCTCTCGGTTGATCAGCATCGACCTTCTGACCTTGAACTGAAATCTTTGAAATCGTTTTGAAGACAGCGTGTTTTGTGTGTAGAGAATGAGAAACTGGGTTTGTGTTTAACACCGAGAGCGAGGATTCGCTTCAATATCCGTTTCTGCTGCCGCTCGAGTGCTGTTCATATCTCAGTGTGAGACACGCCGATGATTTATCAACAAACTTCCATATTCTCAGACGCAGGGGTATGGAGCACACACTTTTTCAAAGTGAAGAGCTGATTGGAAAGTGGCTGCACCGCTGGAGCCAAAGCTCCCAATGCAAGCAATTATGAGAGTCAGAGCTACGAAAGAGCTTCGCAGAGATACACTTGAGCGAGCGGAAGCTTAATACCACAGCGGACACCACCGAGAATCAAAGACAGGCGATGAGGAAAGACCAGGCTTTTCAAAAGCATCTCAGCAGGATCGCACGCATCTAGAGAGACCGAAAAACATCATTTTTCTTTTCATTACGGAGGCGGCCTTTCCTCGCCACGTGATCAAAAACCAGACCCCGGTGCTGTCAAATTCTCATTTTGTTTGGCTTTGAGGAATAGCAAGGTTGTTAGCTAAGATATGCTGATGAATACTTTTGTTCTCTTGTCTTATTTCTATTGAACTGCATATGAATTTAAGTCAAATTCAGGTTTATAGACAATAATCACACTTAATATATACATGTATCTATCTCTCTATCTATCTATCTATCTAAAATCTAGTCGGTAAGTCTGATTCATTTCAGGGAGTCATTTCAAACTGTCAGCAATGAATCAATTCTTTTGATTCACCGATTCTTTGATTCTGTTATGACTGACAATATAATTATACTCTGTGTTCATGTATCGAAAAATACATGAAAATACGTTTTGATTACAGTTTCACTGATTTTGACCACAGCTTCATGTCATTTCATGTCTTCATTTTTAAAATAGTTTTGTTAATGTTGTATTTTTTTATGTAGTATGTTGTAAACTGTTGTTTTATCTGATTGTAGAGTGATAGTCAGTTTAAAAAAGAGCAAATGGGAGAAGCAGATGAACACAAAAAGAGCAAATAACTGCAAATATCTCCTCCAAAGGCTGAAAAGCAATGTAATTTCTGAGCTCTAGTAACAGATTGTGTTTTACACTGGTGCGCTTTGGTCAGTTTACAAGAGAAGTGGGAGTGTCGAGCTGTTGTGAGTCACACACACACACACACACACACATTTTTGTTTTCGTGTAAAGTGAGTTCATCCCATAGGTGTAATGGTTTTTATACTGTATAAACTGTATATTCTATGGCCCTACACCAACCCTACACCTAACCCTAACCCTCACAGGAAACTTTGTGCATTTTTACTTTCTCAAAAAAACTCATTCTGTATGATTTATAAGCGTTTTGAAAAATGGGGTCATGGGTTATGTCCTCATAAGTCACCCTCTCCTTGTAATACCTGTGTCATACCCATGTCATTATACAGAGTTGTGTCCTGATATGATACACACACACACAAACACACACAGACACACACATACACAAACAAGCACACACACACAAACAAGCACACACACACACACACACACACACACACAGACACACACACACACACACATACACAAACAAGCACACACACACAAACAAGCACACACACACACACACACAGACACACACACACACACACAAACAAGCACACACATGCTTGGTGTGTGTTGTTCATCCGACTGCACAGCTTCTTCAATCCGAGCTCTGGTCAGTCAGTAGTGTGTGTGTGTGTGTGTTCTTGTTTTTGTATCATATCAGGACACAACTCTGTATAATGACATGGGTATGACACAGGTATTACAAGGAGAGGGTGACTTATGAGGACATAACCCATGTCCCCATTTTTCAAAACGCTTATAAATCATACAGAATGAGTTTTTTTGAGAAAGTAAAAATGCACAAAGTTTCCTGTGAGGGTTAGGGTTAGGTGTAGGGTATCCCAGCATCATCTCCATTAACCCCGGGTCTCACCTGTAACGCCGGGCGAGGAGGAGCGTACGGTTGTTGCGACAATGAAGAGCCATTTAAAGGTCTGTCTGTGTTGACAGGATCAGTACGAGCACCGATATCACAACCCAGTCTCTGGGTTGGATATCATCATAACCGGCTGGGTGCTAAAATAACACAACATCTGCACAGCCTCCAGCCGAAACAGGAGCATCCGTGTGGAGCTCGTCCTCATGACACCGCTAATCCAGCTGATGATGAGAAATGCTCCGAGAGGAAAGCGCTTATTGAATGCACACGGGCTCTCGGGCTCTCGGGCTCTCGGGCTCTCGGGCTCCCCTGACACCGTGATAGATCTCCACGAGAGGCGAGTCGTGATTGTGGAGAGCGTTCACTTCTCATCTGATCTGAAGCCCAGGGGACAAACCTTCTTTCATCGCCAATCAGCATCCGGATACGAGTCTGTCTCGCTTTAGTGCTGGAGTCTGGTTTCATCATGTTCTGCGGTTTTTGACAGACTAAAGGCCCGAGCTAACAGAGAAACGTTCTGACAACTAACGTTAATAAATCTGATATACGTTCTCAAGATTCTTTTTTTTTTTTTTACTTGATGAACATTCCTATAATGTTAAGAGAAAATGTTCTCAAATAAAATTTTAAATAACATTCCAATCGCAAGAAGAAAACTAGACATTTTATAATGTTAAAGAATATTAAATATAAACATTCAAATAACGTTATCTTTTAAGTCAAAATAAAGTTGGTATGTTGCAAGAAGCTTTCTTTTCTAAGCTATTTCATTTACTGGATCATACAAAAGTGTTATTTAGTTTCTAAAAATACAGTAAATGTTATGATTTTTATTCAGCAAGGATGCATTAAATTGGTGACAGTAAAAGTGACAGTAAAGACATTAACAGTATGATTTATATTTCAAATAAATGCTGTTATTTTGAAAACTCTATATTCATCTGTGAATCCCGAAAAATAAAATGAATCACGATTTACACAACTGTTTCCAACATTGATAATAACCAGAAATGTTTCTTGAGCAGTAAATCATCATATTTTCATGATTTCTGAAGATCATGTGACACTGAAGACTGGAGGAATGATGCTGAAAATACAGCTGTGCATCACAGAAATAAATTAAAGTTTAACAGAGATTCACACAGAAAACAGATGTTTTAGATTAGAATAATATTTCACAATTTTTACTGTATTTTTGATCAAATAAATGCATCCTTGGTGAGCAGAAAAGTATTTTTTTATGCTAGTGTACAGTCACTGTGATAAAAGATTCCTCATATAGCTGGATAAGGTCACGCCACTCACTTACTAAGCTCAATACTAAGTGCTATTAGATGACACACTTGCATCGCAGCGGGCTTTTCTCCCGGGTTAATAGTCACTGTGGCAAACTGGACACACAGCGTTTCTCACTACACTGATATGACACACGGGCGAAGAAGGAAAAGGCTTAGCCATGTAAAGGTCAGGAGTGTTATCCACTCAAGGAGCCCATTTAAACAGCTAATCGCACACGTTTATAGCGTCCCCCGTTATTTGAAGAGTCTCCTCAGGTGGGGCCACCGACCCTCTCGTGTCTGAAGAGACTTATCAAGCCTGATGAAATGTCACTGCCTCTGTAAATCACAGCCTTCAGGATGACGCTCACAGACGATCTGACAGCTGACGATGAAGATATTGAAGTTATAAGCGGCTCTGATGGCGTACATGCTAACATGACAGTCCTGATTCTTCTGGATAGATGAGATGATGATGCTTCATTCACTCACTGCATTCTGAAATTGCATTGCATTTTGCAATTTGTACATTTACCTAAATATCAACTAGAACAAAATGAATGCATAATCACATCTAGTTTATTTAGTGATACATTAGCAGTCAACATTTAGACATGTATGACCCAAGCTTTATTGTTCTGCTCACCAAGGCTGCATTTATTTGGCTAAAAAAATCTTATTACTATTTAAAACAGCTGTTTTCTATGTGTATCGGTCGCTGTTGGACAGTGTTTTCTCTACTTCCTGTTGGCCTTCTGTAGCTAATTGTAGCTTCGTGTAGCTGTTTTTATTTATTTATTTATTTATTTATTTTTCTCTAGAATCTTTATCTTACTATCACTCTGTTTTTTTTAAAGTGATAAAATATAACTTAATTCACACCATATTTCTGATATTATCGATCAATCTTATCAGATTAATTTTGATCGTTCACTTTTATTTTATATCCGTGAGTGCAGTACACCTGCAAAGCGTTAGCACTCGTTAGCTTGTCATTAGCGTTTTCATTCGAACCTATCGCTGTTTTCTTTCCTCCTCTCCTCTCTCTCGCTCCAGTTTTTCACAAGTTCATCAAACAACCGCAGTAAGAAGTTTCATCAAGCACGGTGAGTAATGGCTTCTCCTGCTATTGTTATTTGCAACTCTTGCCACATGTACAGTTTATCTATCTCTGTCGCTGATGAGGGATTCACATGTGATAAATGCAGGGAAATAGTTAGGCTGACAGAGAAGATTTCAGAATTAGAGACACGCATCCAAACTTTAATTGAGGACAGTAAGAATGTTAGGGCTCTAGATACGGCTTTGGATGCGTCTAGCTCAGGGATTCCTGTACATTGTTCGGTTCCGGAAACAGAGCCCCTGCAGCAGGGCAACTGGGTGACGGTGAGGCAGCGTAGTCGTGGGTCAAAACACCGCTCTTCTGTTCAGATCAAAACATTAAACAGGTTCTCCCCACTCAGTGATGCACCCACTGAGAAACCTGATGAAAGTGCTCTAGTTATTGGTGATTCTATTGTACGGAACGTGAATATAGAGACACCAGCCACCATAGTCAAATGTTTACCGGGAGCCAGAGCGCCTGACATCTTGGCAAATTTAAAAGTGCTGGCTAATGCTAAACGTAAATACAGTAAGATTGTATTTCATGCCAGCGCTAATGATGTTCGACTTCGCCAGTCGGAGATCACTAAAAATAATATTAAAGTGGTGTGTAATATGCTCTGGTCCCCTCCCTGCTTACCGTGGTGACGAGATGCAGAGCAGATTGTCATCACTCAATGGCTGGATGTCTAAGTGGTGCCCACAGAATAACATAGGTTTCATAGACAATTGGACGAGCTTTTGGGGCAGACCTGACCTGTTGAAAAGAGATGGTCTTCATCCCTCCTGGGGTGGCGCCACTCTTCTCTCCAGAAATATGGCAAATAGTCTTAGTGTTTATACTTGACTAACTGGGGCCCAGGTCAGGAAGCAGACAGACTGGCTAAACCGACCGTCTGCTAGCTGCCTCCCGTCACAGAGGTCAGTTAATTCTCAGCACATAGAGACTCTTTCACCTAGATATCACACTATAGAGACTGTGTCTGTTCCCCGAACTAGAAAATACAAAAAACGTCCAAACCAAGTTAAGATTAACAATTTAATTGAGGTTCAACAAATAAAAAACAGAAGCAATATGGATAAACAAATGATAAAGCTTGGCTTATTGAATATCAGATCCCTTTCTACGAAAACACTTTTTGTAAATAATATGATCACTGATCATAATATAGATGTACTCTGTTTGACAGAAACCTGGCTAAAACCTGATGATTACATTATTTTAAATGAGTCCACCCCCCAAGAATACTGTTATAAACATGAGCGGCGTCTAATAGGTAAAGGGGGAGGTGTTGCTTCAATTTATAACAACGTTTTCAGGATTTCTCAGAGGGCAGGCTTCAAGTATAACTCGTTTGAAGTAATGGTGCTTCATATAACATTATCCAGAGGAACAAATATTAATGATAAATCCCCTGTTATGTTTGTACTGGCTACTGTATACAGGCCACCAGGGCACCATACAGACTATATTAGAGAGTTTGGTGATTTTACATCCGAGTTAGTTCTGGCTGCAGATAAAGTTTTAATAGTTGGTGATCTTAATATCCATGTTGATAATGAAACAATGCATTGGGATCAGCATTTATAGACATTCTGAACTCTATTGGTGTTAGACAACACGTTTCAGGACCTACTCATTGTCGAAATCATACTCTAGATTTAATACTGTCACATGGAATTGATGTTGATAGTGTTGAAATTATGCAGCCAAGTGATGATATCTTAGATCATTATTTAGTTTTGTGCAAACTTCATATAGCCAAAATTGTAAATTCTACTTCTTGTTACGGTAAGTATGGTAGAACCATCACTTCTAACACAAAAGACTGCTTTTTAGTTATCTTCCTGATGTATTCAAATTCCTTAGCATATCCAAAGCTCAGAACAACTTGATGATGTAACAAAAACTATGGACTCTCTCTTTTCTAGCACTTTAAATACTGTTGCTCCTTTACGCTTAAGGAAGGTTAAGGAAAACAGTTTGACACCATGGTAGAATGAGCATACTCGCACCCTAAAGAGAGCAGCCCGAAAAATGGAGCGCAGCTGGAGAAAAACAAAACTAGAGGTATTTCGTATTGCTTAGCGGGAAAGTAACCTATCCTACAGAAAAGCATTAAAAACTGCTAGATCCGATTACTTTTCTTCTCTTTTTGAAGAAAACAAATATAACCCCAGGTATTTATTCAATACAGTGGCTAAATTAATGAAAAATAAAGCCTCAATAAGTGTTGACATTTCCCAACACCACAGCAGTAATGAGTTTATGAACTACTTTACTTCTAAAATCGATACTATTAGAGATAAAATTGCAACCATTCAGCCGTCAGCTACAGTATCACATCAGACGGTGCACTATAGACCCCCTGAGGAACAGTTCCACTCATTCTCTACCATAGGAGAGGAAGAATTGTATAAACTTGTTAAATCATCTAAACCAACAACATGTATGTTAGACCCTATGCCATCTAAGCTCCTAAAAGAGGTGCTTCCAGAAGTCATAGATCCTCTTCTGACTATTATTAATTCCTCATTGTCATTAGGATATGTCCCCAAAACCTTAAAACTGGCTGTTATTAAGCCTCTCATCAAAAAACCACAACTTGACCCCAAAGAACTAGTTAATTATAGACCAATCTCGAATCTCCCTTTTCTGTCCAAGATACTAGAAAAGGTGGTATCCTCACAATTATATTCCTTCTTAGAGAAAAATGGTATATGTGAGGATTTCCAGTCAGGATTTAGACCGTATCATAGTACTGAGACTGCTCTTCTTAGAGTTACAAATGATCTGCTCTTATCATCTGATCGTGGGTGTATCTCTCTATTAGTTTTATTGGATCTTAGTGCTGCGTTTGACACAATTGACCACAACATTCTTTTGCATAGACTTGAACACTTTGTTGGCATTAATGGAAGTGCATTAGCATGGTTTAAATCGTACTTATATGACCGCCATCAGTTCGTAGCAGTGAATGAAGATGTATCATATCGATCACAAGTGCAGTATGGAGTACCTCAAGGCTCAGTACTAGGGCCGCTACTCTTCACGCTTTATATGTTACCCTTGGGAGATATCATCAGGAAACATGGTGTTAGCTTTCACTGTTATGCTGATGAAACTCTAAAAACTTATTTTTAGAAAGAACTAAAAACTCTGCTTGTAATAACCTAGAACACTGTCTAAGACTTGATGGTTGCTCTGTCAATTCTTCGTCATCAGTTAGGAACCTAGTTGTGCTATTTAATCGCAATCTTTCCTTAGAAAGCCACGTTTCTAGCATTTGTGAAACTGCATTTTTCCATCTCAAAAATATATCTAAATTACGGCCTATGCTCTCAATGTCAAATGCAGAAATGTTAATCCATGCATTTATGACCTCAAGGTTAGCTTATTGTAATGCTTTATTGGGTGGTTGTTCTGCACGCTTAGTAAACAAACTACAGCTAGTCCAAAATGCAGCAGCAAGAGTTCTTACTAGAACCAGGAAGTATGACCATATTAGCCCGGTCCTGTCAACACTGCACTGGCTCCCTATCAAGCATCGCATAGATTTTAAAATATTGCTTATTACTTATAAAGCCCTGAATGGTTTAGCACCTCAGTATTTGAATGAGCTCCTTTTACATTATAATCCTCTATGTCTGCTACGTTCTCAAAACTCAGGCAATTTGATAATACCTAGAATATTATCAAATTATCGGCAGATCCTTTATCTGTTTGGCGCCTAAACTCTGGAATAACCTACCTAACATTGTTCGGGAGGCAAACACACTCTTGCAGTTTAAATCTAGATTAAAGACCCATCTCTTTAACCTGGCATACACATAACATACTAATATGCTTTTAATATCCAAATCCGTTAAAGGATTTTTAGGCTGCATTAATCAGGTAAACCGGAACCGGAAACACTTCCCATAACACCCTATGTACTTGCTACATCATTAGAAGAATGGCATCTACACTAATATTTGTCTGTTTCTCTCTTATTGCGAGGTCACCGTAGCCACCAGATCCAGTCTGTGTCCAGATCAGAGGGTCACTGCAGTCACCCGGATCCAGTACGTATCCAGACCAGATGGTGGATCAGCACCTAGAAAGGACCTCTACATCCCTGAAAGACAGCGGAGACCAGGACAACTAGAGCCCCAGATACAGATCCCCTGTAAAGACCTTGTCTCAGAGGAGCACCAGGACAAGACCACAGGAAACAGATGATTCTTCTGCACAATCTGACTTTGCTGCAGCCTGGAATTGAACTACTGGTTTCGTCTGGTCAGAGGAGAACTGGCTCCCCAACTGAGCCTGGTTTCTCCCAAGGTTTTTTTCTCCATTCTGTCACTGATGGAGTTTCGGTTCCTTGCCGCTGTCGCCTCTGGCTTGCTTAGTTGGGGTCACTTCATCTACAGCGATATCGTTGACTTGATTGCAAATAAATGCACAGACACTATTTAACTGAACAGAGATGACATAACTGAATCCAATGATGAACTGCCTTTAACTATCATTTTTGCATTATTGACACTGTTTTCCTAATGAATGTTGTTCAGTTGCTTTGACGCAATGTATTTTGTTTAAAGTGCTATATAAATAATGGTGACCTGACTTGACTTGAATAAATTGTAAACTGTTATTTATTTAAAATCCAGACACATATTTGTTTAGAGCTGTTAAGATCTGTGCAGATTTCTCTCCTGATTCAGACCAGAACACTTTTTCACTGGAGGAAGTGTTATTATGGATTATAGACTCTATGTATTTGAGTTAAAAACATCTTAATGCTGGATTTGTTTAATCTTTTGTCTTCTCCAGATGTTCACTGATGGACTGGAGTGCTGTGGATTATTGTGATGTTTTTATCAGCTGTTTAGACTCTCATTCTGACGGCACCCATTCACTGCAGAGCAAGTGATGCAAAGCTAAAACCCTTCTTTATTGCAAAATTCACATCCTTTCATTAAAAGCTAAATGCACAAATGTTTGAAAGCATTTGCTGTACTGTGTGTCTCGCTCTCTTTTCCTTTACTGCACACTGACCATTGTCTCTAAAAATAAATTCAGGCAGAAACGCTTCTTATTCGCAGACATGAGAACAGAAGCTTCAGGAACAAATGACACAATCACTGTTAAACTGCTTTACAACCGAGCCTGAGATTAAATATGATCCATCATCTGAAACGAGACGCATTACACACAATTAGATTCTGAAAACAGCGATCAGATGGAGAATATATTTCATCAGCTCGCTCATGGACGTGTGTTTGATAACAGAAACGGCTTCAGAGATCCACTTTCTGCTTAAATATCTCAATCGTTTCTTTCAGACAGAAGTGAGATTTACTGACGACTCTCTGCTGAATCTCACACTTTTCTCCGGAGAAAACGACTTATTTAATTTAACGCAGTGTTATTTTAGTATTATTTATACACTTTCATCATATATATCTTATACAATTTATTGATAATATTACATTTATAATATAATAACATTTTCAACTAGTGTTTATCATTTTAGTTTTAGTAATATTAGTATTAAATGTAGACACTAATGTCTGAGTGTTAACACAAACTCAATAATATAATGCATTTCAGTGTTATTTTACTTCAATAACCTTTGTTTACAAATTTGAAAAAATATGTATTTAAAAGTATTTAAATTTAATTTGTTGCCATGGCAACATTTCTAATTGTATTATATAAGTTTTTTTTGTTTTGTTTTTCATCAAATATTTATATTTTATTTCATTTCAGCATTATTTCAATTAATTAAAATGTTTAATAGTTTCGGTTTAAGTTAACAATAACAACACTATTTTGTATTATTATTTGTAATATTATTTGTATTATTAATTTTTCCTTTTCAGTTTTAGTTTAAGCACTTTAACATATTTTATTACAGTTTGTTGCCTACTGTATGCATCATTTAATAGCTTTAGTTAAAGTTTTTTTTTTATGTATGTTTTTCATCTAATATTTATATTATTTATTTATTTATTTTAAATAGTAATTTTTAGTTTTAGTTAAAAATAAAATGCTGAATTGTATGCATAATTATTTCATCGATATTTACAGTACTAATTCATTTGTTAACACGTTATAACCCTTTATATATAATGCATTATAAAGATTTTTTAAGAACTTAAAATGCATTATAATATTTGCAGATTCCTTTAACGTGTCATGTGCTTTAATGCATTATACTTTCTAAAGGTGTAAAAAAAAATCAGTATTATAATGCATTATATACATGATACAATTAGTTCATGTAATGGATCATAAAGTGTATTACAGGCATAATCAATCCATCCTTTCTAATGCATGGTGTGTGCAGGCTCGAGCAGCTTCTCCTGTAGGAATGAGAGGAGGTTTGTCTCTTCTCTGGTGAAGACAGTGAATGTTAATGATCTGATACGGTCAGATCCTCAGCGGGCCGCGGTTATCTTTAATTGTATTGAGTTTGGCTCCACACTGACCTGAGTTCAGTGCGCTGTGAGCTAATGGAGGCTCTCTGTCCCGCGAGACTCGACCCGTTCGTCTGAAAGGACACCGGACCATCTGCTGAGCTGAGAACATGAGCTGAGAGGAAGAAGCTGATTGGACAGAAACGACGTCTCAAACGTACAAACAGTACCATGATTTTTTTTTTTTTTTTTAAGTTTTAGTATTTTTTGGTCATTTTAATTGTTTATGTCCACGCATTTTTAGGTTACATTTTTTAATATATATATTTTTTTTTGTATTTTGTCATATATATATACCATGATGCATACAGACAACATGGCATTTTCTCCAAACATACAGATGTGAGTGTAAGTGATCCAGAATGAAGGCTATTTGAACGCATTCATCCAGTCATCTGTGTGTTTCTGGAGGTGTGTGTTACAGTGATTTATTAGCTGAGGCCAAACAGAGCCACAGGAAGCTGCAGACAGATTAATGTCAGTGTGGATCTTCACTTCCTGTCATCACCATCACTGAAATTACAATAAAAGTGATATTTTTTTTTTTCATTAAAAAGGGATGTAAAAATGGGTTTGCAAGTTGAGCTACATATTTTTAAGGGAGAAAAGCTAAATACAACAAATTTTTATATTTTTTTTTTATTGAAATAAATTTTCAATAACATTACATAAAGTGATGAAAAAAAAAGACTAAATGAAAACAAATTAAAATTAAAAACAAATAAATAATTCTGGTTTAAGTTCATGTATTTAAATTCCTAAAAAATAAATGTAAGATAAATATACATTTTTAATAATAAAAAAATAATTTAAAAATAAAATTAAAATATAAATCACATGGGTATAAAATTTATTACAATTATTAACTCTGAAAATATAAAAGTAAAAGCTTAATTTAAAAAATATAAATACTAGTATAACAATAACACTGAACAAGCAGTGACATTCTGAAATATGAGTAAAATTGTAATAAGATTTGTCATTTAATAAAAATTTACAATAATAGTGTTTTGATTGAATAAAAAGAAAGAAAAAGAAAGAAAAAGTTTTAACAAAGTTAAAACAAACTATTAAAGACTGTTTCTGTTCATTAAACTAAATGTATAAATATTAATATAATAAATATTGAACTGGAAACTTTACAAAAAAAAAAAAGTTGCATTGGCAAATGACCGAAATAAAATAAGTTGAGTACTAAGCACTAAAATGACTAATGACTAAAATAACCATAAATTAAAGCTAAAAAGAAATATTTACAAAAATGATAAATGCACATGGCAAAATTACTGAAATTAAAATATTAATAAATACTTTAATAGTACATAAATAAACAAGCAGTAATATCCTGAAGTGTACATAAACGAATTTTGACATCAGTCTTTTATTAAGAACAGGTTCATTCTGGCTTTTTGTTGATAATCACAGTGGTGGTTTTTACACAAAATGACAATTAAAAACATAATTACTGTTTAATAAGCAGCAGGCTTTTAACAAAACCAGTGAAGGAGAAAAATTACTATATGATAATATTTAGTGAGCGTGTCCAGCTTTACAGACATTATTCTGTGTGATAACGGCCTCTGGACGGCTCTCGGTCCTCATTAATATGTAAATGAGCTGATAGAGTATGTTCAGATGCAGGGCCGCTCATTTAACCCCACGATGAATCCTGAACCGCAGATATTTAAAGGCATCACCTCATTGCACCAAGGACCCGAGGATTTGGAGAAAGCAGAAGTTCAAAGAGAAACTTAAGAAAGCTTTGAATTAAAACTGTTCTATGTGCTTTTCTACTGATCTGATATTCCTGATGCTATTTTAACCATTTGCATGCTCACGAATGCACCATTTTTGGAGAAACGTAACTTTTTTGTTAGCGTCTGATTTATTTCCATAGTAAAGTATGCACAGGAGAACAGCTTAATGAAATATTCAAATGCATGCAAATGATATTTGAGATCTACAATTGATGGGAATATTATCAGATTTTAAATCAATTTAAATTTGGGCCTGTTGCTCATCAGATGACTCCAAAAGACTAAAGATTAAAATCAATAATGTTAATAAGAATTATTAATAATACATAATACAATAATTACAATAAATATTAATTTATAAAGATTAAAGTGTAGTATTGAGATTTTGCTAAACATCGCAGTCTATGCATTTAACGATAAACAGTTATTAAAATGTATAAATGATTATTACATTGTTTTTAATTTAATAATTATCACAGTAATACTTGTTTTAATAAATATGAAATTCATAATTTATTAAAACGAACATTACTAGATTAAGTATAAAAAGTTATATAAAAAAATTATATTTTATAAAAAAATATATGTTGGTAAATATCTCTTTTATGCATTTAATAATTAATTAAATTATAAATAGTTATGCAAATTAATTACAGATATTAAATTGTTTGGTAATTATTAACTTGACACAATTTAAAATAATTGTAACATAGTAATAATAAAGTGTAGTTTAATAATCATTAAAATATTTAATTACTTAATATGTATTACATTACCAATATAATTATTACAATTAATTATTAAAATTAAAAGTATAGTAAGAATAAAGTGTAGAATGAAGATTTTGCTATACACCTCCTGTCTACTGTACACTTTAACAACAAATACTAATAAATAGTTATTAAAATAAATAATTGCTAACGATTTACTTGATAAATATGAAATTAATAATAAATGATGGCAGAAGGTTCATTTTAGGTGAAGCATCCCTTAAAGCCTGAAAGGATTCTTGCTTCCAGCAAAGTGTCTTTTATTAAAAACAGACAGAACTTTATTATCAGCACATTAAGCATTTTAAAGTTTGAATGCGCCGAAAGCATATTCAAAAATCAACTTAAAACTTAACTTTCTTCAGCTCACAGAAACTACAAAATGAGAACTCATTTGAATGACAGAACACAGTATTAAAGCTCATGAACACATGCTTCAGCATCATATTCAAGACAGCTAGATCAATAGCAAAGAAAGCAAGAACAAAAGCAGAATATATTCATATTCATATCATATGCAGATCAGTTATTGCTCACTATTTCTCCCACTTATTTTTTTCTGATTTAAAAAAATCCTTCAAAACACTTGAAGAAAGAATTCAGCTAACAGGGAACGTTTTTAAAAGAAAAGTTATATGAGTTTTATTGGACCAAACGTTCTTAATGTAATGTTAATGGAACGTTCTTATAACTGTATTTGATATACGTTCTCATAACGTTATGAAAATGATTTACATTGCCTGAATGTCCTAAAGATGTTATTTGCACTTTAACTTTCTAAGAAACGTTTTTTGTATCCTTTAAATGACTTTGTACAAGGACAAGAAAACTGGCGTCCTTAGATTTTATATATATATATATATATATAGTTTTTAAATCAAATAAAGTTACATTTTGGGAACAAATAAAGTTAAATGAATTTGTAAGTAGGACAACAATTGTATTTTTTATTTATTTTATTTTTTTATCCAGTAACGTTGCATTGTGGGAACAAATGAAATTAATAGAATGTTGTGAAAAACGTTTTTAGAACCTTTAAATAACTTTATAATTAGGACAAGTAAACTAGACATTTTTATGTCCTTAGAATTATTATTATTATTATTATTTCATCAAATAAATGTAACATTTTGGGAACAAATAAAGTTAGTAGAAACATTTTTGGAACCTTTAAAATTGTGGGCATTTTAACTAGTGTTAATTTTGTCGACTATTTTTTCTTAAGTCTTAATCCTGGTGTCAAATGCACTTTTTAGTTATCATCATATTTAGTCAAGGTTGTCCTGTCTTAATTTAGTCAAGTTTTAGTCGAAGAAAACTTTTTGTCACATTCAAAATTTTAATTTTAAAACATTATATTTATTTTTATATTTCAGGTATTGCACTTTCACCAATAAGCACAAATCACTAGAATACGGACTTCATTTGACCTCACTGATTTATTATAAGCTATTTAATATATAAATCAATATCTCGTCAACTAACCTTTTTCATCATAGTTTTCGTTAATAAAATGAACACATTTTATAGTAAGGAAAACTTGAATAATAATCATCAAATCAAATTAAAAAACTTTTATTTTTGCATTTTATAAGTTTTTATAATTTAAAAAATAAACTATTAAATAATGTTATATTTAGAATGTTAAAACTTTCTGTAACTTTTACATGATTTTCAAACAAAGACAAGAAAACTTTTCACATTCTTGGAATTTTATGTTTGCTTTTTTTATGTTAAACATTCAAATATCGCCATATTTTAGGTGAAAAAAGTTGCGAGAAACGTTTTTGTAACCAGTTCCAGTCACGGACATTTCATCATTTTAGAAGCACTTTAAAACAACGTTCTGTGTGTGTGTGTGTGTGTTTAAAAGGCTTTTTTCTTGGTTATGTGAATGCTAAAGACAGCATAAAGGGAAAATTACATTTTATTATATTGGCAAACATTATGTGAAAGCTACTTCTTGTGAAACTTGTACAGTATGAAGTAACATTCAAAGAATGTGCTGGTTTTGTTTTTTGTTGTTTAAAAAGTCTTGGTTATGTGAATGTTTGAACACAACATTAAGAGAACGTTACATTTTATCATTTGTCAAACATTATGAGAATGTTACTTTTGAATGTTTTCTCAAACACATGAAACTACTAAGTAGTAACGTTTATCAAAACATGAAATGAACGTCCAATTAAAATGTTTTTTTTTAAAACAGTTTATACATAATGTTTTTGTGCCAACATTTAGAGAAAGTTACTAAAGACCAGATAACTTTAAATAAACCTTCATAACTTTGAGAGAACCTTGCCAGAACGTTTTCCGTTAGCAAGTGTGTGTGATGCATCACAGTGTAACATTGTTACGTTATTTACATTATAATTAACATGTGTGTGTGTGTGTGTGATTGTGTGTGTGTGTGTGTGTGTGTGTGTGTGTGATTGTTTGTGTGTGTGTGTGTGTGTGTGTGTGTGTGATTGTGTGTGTGTGTGTGATTGTGTGTGTGATTGTGTCTGTGCGTGTTTGTGTGTGTGTGTGTGTGTGTGTGTGATTGTGTCTGTGCGTGTTTGTGTGTGTGTGTGTGTGTGAGTGTGTGTGTGTGTGTGTGTGTGTCTGTCTCTCTCTGTGTGTGTGTGTGTGTGAGTGTGTATGAGTGTGTGTGTGTGTGTGTGTGTGTGTGTGTGTGTGTGTCTGTGTGTGTGTGTGTGTGTGTGTGTGTGTGTCTCTCTGTGTGTGTGTGTGTGTGTGTGTGTGTGTGTGTGTGTGTGTGTGTGTGTCTGTCTCTCTCTGTGTGTGTGTGTGTGTGTGTGTGTGTGTGAGTGTGTATGAGTGTGTGTGTGTGTGTGTGTGTGTGTGTGTGTGTGTGTGTCTCTGTGTGTGTGTGTGTGTGTGTGTGTGTGTGTGTGTGTGTGTGTGTGTGTGTGTGTGTGTGTGTTTTTTTTAAGAAAGGAATACTTATAAATTCATTATTCATTAATATTCATTAACGATGAATTAAAGTAAAGACATGTAATGTATAATGTTATAGCAGATTTCTATCTCAAATAAATGCTGTTCTTCTGAACTTTCTATTCATCTGTGAATTCTGAAAAATAAAATGCATCACAGTTTCCACAAAAATATTGTGCGGCACAACTGTTTTCAACATTGAGAATAATAAGAAATGTTTTTTTTAGCAGCAATCAGCATATTTGTCAATTTAAATTGTAATAATTTTTTCTTTATTTTGAATCAAATAAATGCTGCCTTAATGAATATAGTAGACTTCCTTCAAAAACATTTTAAAAACTTTTGAACAGTAGTGTATTTACAAACAAAACTGAGCTATATTTCATCCATCATAAATTGATTCAAATATGAAAACTGCATGATTTTGAGTATAACCTCTTTAGAAACAATCATTATTTTTGCGGATTCATTTTGTGCTACAGAAATTAGACACTTTTTATTAAATGCTTTGCTTGAAAAGTATGCTTGTGCATCTTTCCTTCAAAAAAAGAGACATTTTTAAGTGTCCAAATACTTTTGCATGTGTATTTGAGAAAGAAAACCGAACTCCATGAACTATCATTAATGCTCACGCTGGCTGGTGAAACCATGAGTGTGAATCAGCATCAGCATCAGGTCGAGGGTGTTGAATCTGTCCAGAACATCAGCGAGCTTCACAGAGCAACAGACTGAAACTAGGCATTTCTTTGCCAAGGCTCAATATACTCTAAACCCAAATGTGCGAAGATGTCCTCTTCGGAGTTAGCAGACAAGAAGGTGTTCTGGAGAGAGACAGAGAGAGAACGGTGAGATATCGCTAGTAGATTTCACAAACAATTACAAAGAAATATTTCCATGTAAAATGTACTATAATGATGATTTTTTTTTGCAACTACAACATAAATAAATAAATAATGTTTTTCCAGAAAATAAAATGTTAGTACAATTTCATAAGATTTAAAACATCCAGTTATTTAAACATTTTATAAATGTTTTTTCTCTCTCTCTTTGTGTTATGCAAGCCATAAGAAACATTCCATTTTTATAATTTTGCAAATATTATGGAAGCGTTCCCAGAACGCTCTGGCAATGTTCTCCTAAAATTACGAACATTCTTTCAGTAACATTAATAGATCGTTCTTTCAAAGTAAAAACAGTATTTAAATCTTAGCAAACGGTTCAGGTGGACATTCATCTAAGATGGTTTGGAAAACATTCAAAATGTTTTCAAAAGAATAAAATGGAAATACGAAATAATGTTTTTTAAACAAGTGCATACATTTAAAAAAAATATATAAATTAATTATAAATTATGACCCTGGAGCACAAAAGCAGTATTAAGTCTCTGGGTTAAATTTGCAGCAATAGCTTAAAAAATAAATAAATAAATAAAAACATTGTATGGGTCAAAATGATGTATTTTTCTTTTATGCCAAAAATGATTAGGATATTAAGATCATGTTACATGAAGATATTTAGTGAATTTTCTACTGTAAAAATATCAAAACTTAATTTTTGATTACTAATATGCATAGCTAAGAATTAATTTAGACAACATTAAAGATGATTTTCTCAATATTTTGATTTTTTTTTTTTTTTTTTTCAATTTCTAAAAATGAATCCTTATGACTGGTTTTGTGCTCCAGGGTCACATAATATGTTTTTGTGCAAACATTTTGAGAATGTTACAACTTCGAACGAACATTCTATAAATGCTACTGAAAGAACGTTTGTTCACAATGTTGAGGGAACCTTTTCTGAGAACGTCTACATGCACAAGCTCTTGCTGACTTCCCAGCATCCACCTCAGCCTGTGTCACAGATGATGACTATAGAGCGCTCTTGACCTTGCCATGGACGTGTGAGGGCACAGAGTTATTCTAGATGTCATCAGTGATGAGCGAGGGAGAATGTGTGCCTGTGCTCGGGGCGTGATGTCATGAGACGGTAAATATCTCGGCTGGAGAGGCGAGTCTGACTCACCGCAGCTGTCAGCTCCACACGTCCAGCCTGTAGTGGGGCTAAACTGGAACTAACTTGTCAGAATGAGGCAGAGGAAATAGAAAGCATGTGAACACATTTAGCAGAAGCGACAGACTGCTGCACAAACCAAGTGGAAAGACGAGCTCTGGCTATAAGGTTTAACTTCACACACCATTATTAGCAATGCAAACGAGGGAGGGCGGAGCCAGAGAGTCATGTGACTTGTACAATGTAAATCTTACA